>NW_028221399.1:244233-289487 GCF_014529385.1 Adiantum capillus-veneris | reverse complement strand
TTTCCTCTCTCTCTCTCATCCTCCCCTCACTCTCTCTCTCTCTCTCTCTCTCTCTCTCTCTCTCCTCTCTCTCAATGGAAAGCTCTCATTTCATCGTTTCACCTGGGTGGTGTGGGAGTTGGCAAACAACACCACCTATCATCGAAAGGATCTTTGTTGGTTCTATCTGGAGCTGACATAAATGTACCAGATGTGGTATAATGTTGTTGCCGTAGCAAAATCTATTGAAGGTGAACCGTTAACATTTCATTTGCAAATGCAGGTAAAGGTAATAGCTCTCCTCTTTATGTTTGGATGCTAAATTTTCCACAGAGTATGTAGCATTCTTGGATTCCCCTGTGAAACCTACTACACCTCTACAGTCTGCCGCCATAAACTATTGCTTTCTTTTGATGAAGAGAAAGAAGACTTTCACTTTGACCCCACCAACAACAAAACCCAAAATGGGTGATCGACCTAGACCTCCCACTACAAGAGGGATGCAAGAAGGACCGGGCTCCGATCAGTGATTCCTTTAGCATAGTGGAGCTAGTGTTACATCCCACTATGAGATCTTCAAAGCTAAAGACCTTGATCGCATCATCGGAATGTGAGTGGGTGGAAGAAATTCCATCAAGCTACAATGGAAACATTGTGTTTAAATTTCCACCACAGCCAAATATCGAGAGGTCAGCTATGGATGGAATGGAACATCATGTGGGGATGGTCATGTGTGGACAAAACCCACTACCACAAACGTCACATTTCTAGCAACTATAAGGAAAACCTATTGCGGAGGTGATTTCAAATGTGTGTTTGCAGAGTGCTCACAAGTGTTATCTACAGGAATACCCAAGCGGGCGTCGTCTTGACATGTATTCCTTATTCTTTTGTTTTATGTACAAGGGAAGAGCGTGCACGTTTGTCGCACGTGTCAATGCAAGGAACTTGTCGAATACACTGTGTGTGAGCCACAAATGGCTCCAAGCATGCAACTAGCTTAAACTAGTAAGCGCAAAGATGGCGATGGTGTGTCACTCACCGCTCTACGCTTTGTTGTCGTGGAGAATTCTTCGTCCCGAAGAAGAAGGAGCCGCCTCTGCGCCGCGCTCAACCGCTTCGCCGCCGCCGTGCTGTCGTCGCAATGCTCAATCGCACACACACACACACTCTCTCTCTCTCTCTCACGTGCATACACACACACACACACACACACACACAAGGAGATGAAGAAGAAGAAGATGGAGATGGAGCAAGAGCACTCTTCAATTGCACAAAATGAGAGAATGAGTGAATTTTAGGTTTAGTTGACTTTTATATGAGCTCGCCCCATTCACACTTGGCACCCATGCTTAGCCAACTAATCCTTGAATGTTCCAGTTAGAGTGCGCCTCTCATCGACGATCTATCTTACCTTTTTCCTATTGGACCAACAAGCCCGGTACCTGACTCTACCAAATAAATAATATGGCGTCCGTCTTAGGTGATAGGAATGTGGGTGAGGGTTAACATGCCCCCCTTTTTGATGTAGATTCCGTCCTCGAATCTATTGAGTTGAAGCTCGTTTGTCGAGGTGGAAGAGCATTTGAGATGAATGTCCTTAGCCTTCTTCAATCACTACAAAATCAAACAACATTGGCACAGTAATTGCATTCTCAAATACAATTAAAAATCATATGCAGTTGTAGGTAGCCAATTTGATTGGTAACAGAATTTTTAAACCATTTGTCAGCAACAATAAACATTAAATTGTAATATAATCAAACACATAAACAGTTGTAAAGGTAAAAAACTAAAAAAGTATGGGGTCGCTAATTTAATGATCAAAAGGTACTAGAGATTGACTATTAATACCATGGCAAGCTTCTCAATTTTCTCTGGTCAATAAGTTGTTTAATCACGAGAGCCAAGTATTTCATGTCCGAGGGCTGACTAGAGGCTATACCTAGAAGACCTCGTAGTAAAGCTACGATAAAAGGAATTCTCATGAAATCATCGCCTGACTGATTACCTTTTCTTTGACCCCCCAAAGTCTTTTCACAGTGATTCCAATTTTGATGTGCATGCTTATATTGTATGCCTTGGGTTTTTGGCTTTTCAAGGAAAAGCGCCCCACACTGGGAACCTCTAGGGCTCTAGTACCATAGCGATACATGTGAGTGAAGTACAAATCAAGCTTAGATTTTTCTTCTAGCTTAAGATTTTACATTGTGGCGCTTTGATTTATTTATTTTTAACGTTTTCAGCATTTTAATTTTGTAACTTTGGGGGGTCATATGACACTGTTATCCTCCCCAGGCTCATCACATTAGTAAACTCCCTTTATAATACTTAAGCTAAAGGTCAATAGGGACTAAGCCCATAGAAAGCCCTAGTACATTTCACACAATGTTGCCTAAATCCAATTAAGAACCTAAGTAACCATTGATTATTAGCAAGGCATTCCCCATGGTATTAAGAGAAGATCTCTAACGCCTAGCTTGTCAAACTAGCTTAGTCAGACTGCTTGATTTTTAACCTAGACAAGTGATTATGAAAAAAATTAATTGAAAATTAATGTTTGAATAACAACAAATGCGTTGATATTTGCTACCAATCACAATTAAAGCAGACAAACATGGATGCAAAAAGATAAGGGCAATGCTAATGGACAAGAGACACCTGTTTGTGTTGATGATCGCGCTTGATTTGAAGAGTGAACGAGAGAAAGATTCCATGAAGGTCCAAATTCTAACAATAGCAACACGTTCCTGTACACACAAGGAAACATAAAGAATACCTCTAGGAGGAACATCAGTGGGAAAAAAGAAGTTTGCTAATCACTAAATTGTAAAACAAAAGCAATCCTATCGTACTAATCCTACCTACCCTCCATCACTCGAGTGATGAGGATCAAAAGGTGTTATGACATAGGTTTCTGTTTCAGTGTACCAGATGTGAATGTGTAGGTCTAGGTCAATGTTTTGACTTTTATTGTGCCTACTCGCTTGCTAATTGCTCTTGCTCTTTACTTTTTTTATTTTTTTGTGAGTATAAGGCTTTATATATATACATTCCCTAAGATTGGGAGATTGAGAGGTCAAGAGGAAGGTTGAGAGGAAAATAATTCAATAGGCTAACATGAATGAAGACTTCCCCCCTTTCTTGGGTAGGTCATACTGATTGAAATGTGCTCGTCACCCTTTGAAACCAATTGTTCTAGTTGGTAATAGGTAAGGATTTTTTTGTAATAGTTCTCTATTACCTTAGGTGCCTCATCGAGTTGCAAAGGTATTGTCTGTTAAGTATGGAGCCTGATTTACCCTTGTAATTTTCTGTGGTAAAAGTGCACATTGTAAGGCCCCTATTATGAGAGAAGCCATCGTGCGTGAAGGAAAATAACTCACCGGAAACCAAAATTTTCACGGACAAGAATCAGGGGCAACTTTAGAGGCCTCGGGGGCGGAGGTCCCCGAAACTTTTTTTCCGCCGGAATACTATGGCCGGACGGCGGCCGAAAAGTGGTCGGAAAACAACCGGTCTGTTGGCGGGTGCCGGTAGTCAATGGCCGATGGCCGGTGGTCGGAAGTCGATGGCCGGTGGCCGGTGGCCGAATTCAATGGCCGGTGGTCGAATTCAAAAGCGGACTTGTCTTCTCAAGGGCGGCACACATGGGCGGATTGGAGGGTCTGATTTGGACTTATTTCCGCACAAGGGCGGCTACACATGGCTGTCTCTCATTAGAGAGGGCAACCCTTTTGGCCTATAAAAGGAGGCCATTTCTACACACATTTCATAGTGTGAAGTTGATGCAACAAGGTGAGTGTGAGGTGGTGAGAGTGAAGCAAGGCGGGAGCTCTATCAAGGGTTTAATCCCTTTGTAAACTACTTCTTCTTTGAAGTGCTAAAGCCATTGAGTGGCTGCTTTCCCGTGGATGTAGCCCACATTGGGTGAACCACGTATATTGTGTGTACTCTCTCTCTCTCTTTACTCTATAATCTCTTGTGTGTGAAATCTATCTCTCTCTCCATTAAGTAATCTACTCAAAAATCTATTTAGCTACGTCTTATTTTTCTAACACTGTCCCATGATTTTATTTGCAACGTTGTTGTAGGTGGTGAACTTACAACGGGAGGTGCAAACTCTTCCTTGTTTGTATGGATATGTACAATGGTGGGTGGAGGTTATGTTGAAGCTTCTATTTCCGTATAGGAACTACATGAAGAGCAAAAGCTTCATTTGACTTCCCTGTTCTTGAGCTAGGTAGAACAAATCGTTCTTTCTTTGGTACCCACAGTAGCTCTGGAGCGGGTGTGTAGCATTCCGTGATTTTTTCCTTTCCACGATCTTCAATTCATTTTGGAGCTACGAGATTGGGCTCACATGGGTCAGGTGACAAGTAAGAACACGATCTGCGTTTTGGCACCCTGATTTGATCATTTCCTTGATAGTAGCTTGGGCTTCTAATAGTCGTTTAGGAATCCACTGTCACGTTTCCTTACATTCTTGGGATGAGTGGGACGTTTCTTACAAGGATCTGTTTTTTAGCACTAGCTATGGTTGCTAAAAGAGGCTAGGGACCCACTTGTATGTTTTCTTTGTTATATTAGGATGAGTCTTGTCAAAGCTATATGCATTGCTTGTAGCATATTTAAGGGTACGGGCATTTCATCCCCCTCAGGTGTTACTAGGTCATCCCCCTGTGTCCGACTCAGTCATTCCAGGTAGTACATCCATATAAGAAGAATCTTTCCCAACATCAGTGTCCGCTTTACATGTGTAACAATACTGCAATGGGGCCGAGTGAACTGTGGTGTCAGATCTATGATCAATTATAAATCTTTTCCTAGGGGATGTTTTTAGACTAGTCATGCACCATTTTTGCTTCCCTCATGACAAGACGTCCTAAGATCATCTCCGATGCCATAGTGTGCTTGGAGAAATCCATAACAATGAAGGTAACTCTTATTTTATGTCCAAAGACCTTGATCTTGAGATCTTCTAGCATCCCAATAGGTTTAATAATAGACCCATTGGCCATCTTCACTACTATGGTTGTGGTCGCAAGGTGAGGTCTTCCCATAGTTTCCCATCAATTTTTTGTCACAATGCTAACCCCAGTGCCACCATCAAGGATTCCCTTCACAGTTCATCCCTTAGTAGTGATTGGTATGGTCGCATTGGATTCATCACCCTCAAAGTATTGTCCCAACTTGTTAACATGTATTTCTATATCAAGGTTCTTATCTAGATTGGTTGTGGATCTAAGTGTTCCTCCTCTATTGGCATCTCCCCAGCTCCATCCATCTGTGCAAATGTGGTAGCCCAAACTTTAGGTCTCCATTGAGGAAGGCTCGAAGAGCTGAGACTAGCTCAGGTTCTTTATATAGTTTGGACATGATGGTGGTTCTAACTTCTGAAGACATGAAATCATCAGTTTGGCAATGTTTAACGGCACCTTTTGGGCTTCAGTCCCTTGACGTGGGGAAGATGGAATCTCCATTTCTTCGATAGGACCAGGTAGTCTCTCTGTAAACATTCTTTCCATCAAGAAGTGAGTACACCCACTTTCCCATGACTTTAAGTCACTTTAATCTTGGATGACACTAGGTATGGCTAAGGATCTATGGACTTGGTGAGCTTGTTGTTGCGTAGGGAACACGGTGTCTATAATCTGGATCTGCCTAGTGCTGGTTCTAGATCCCTTTAGGTATCTTCTACCAAACTCCTTAATTGCTTGACTCGCTCGATCTCCTCTGTAGGGTTTGGATAAGTTCCTATCTTCTTCTTGGATCCTAGCCATTGTGGCTCATGAAGATCTTCTTGTTGTGTTTTCTATCTTGATGGTCGTTTTAGTCTCCATGGTTTCACCTGAATCAGAATCCTCTTCAACGTCGTTCATATATACGGGGTCGTTACTAGTCCCTATGTTGGTCTTTGAACTGGGGTCTGACTTTGTGCTTTTTGCGATCTCTTCCTTCGTGTTTTCTTCTTTTTTTTGAGATTGGGCAATTGATGCCGTGTCTCTTTTCTCAAGAATATATATATATTTTTTGGAGCATCGATCGTGTGAGTATGTTTACTGGTACCACATGTGTACTTTGTGATGGCTCCTCGGTAACCTCAATCAAGTTAAATGGCATGATCTTCGGTGCATTTGGATTATTTGGACATTGGGCAATAAAATGATCTATGCCACATCGATTACACATGAGTATCGGCATTGTAGACGTGCTCGCTTGATTGGTTTGCATTAGTGTGGCGTTCTTTTTTAGCCTAATAGGACACTCGGCCACACGATGCGGACCTCCACACTCATAGCATTGAAGAGAGGTGGTCTCTTAGCAGTGTAATTGATATTTTGGCCTCTTGCAGCAAGAGCAGCTACTTGATAGACAAGTTTGACTTTTCCCCAATAGTCCTCCATGTAGTATTGTGGACTTTCTTCAAGCACATCCATCCCATAGGCAATATAGGGTCTAATCTTCCTCACAGCCTTCCAAACAAGCAATGGATGACTCACAACCCACTTGATTCACAGAAGTGATCGGATGTGGTGGTTGTGGTCCTAGCACTAGAGGTGGTAAGGGTGTTGTTTAAACAACATTTTGGCCCTAGGAACCATGTGTTGTGCTGTTTGTTCAAGAGGTGGGGCCGGCATCAATGCAGGCACTCAATGTGTGTTTGTCCATGCTAAGGTTGTTCTATTGGCCATCGCTCGCTTAAATACTATGCAATCCTTAGCTTGTGACCATACCTCCCACATGCATTGTAGTTCCCATTGAATTTTACTCTAAAAGTAGGGCATTCACTGGTACTTTGCGGTCCATAGCATACTGAGCACCATTGTTGCTCCCTTATTGGATACATATGATTGTTTTGCAGAGCATTATTGTCTCTAAGACTCTCTTGAATAGCCTTGGTGAGATCTGCTAAAGTCATCTCAGATATCTTTGGCTCCTTTAGCAATAGGCTTTAGGGTCATTAGCTGATGCCATGATGCTTGCGAGCTAATAGATTTAGGCTCAACAGACACTCTTTCTCTTTGAATCATTAAATTATCCTCCAATTGGATCGCATTGGTGGTGACTGCTTCCCAAGTGGTGATACCTCTAATGACTAGGCCATTGTAGATATCCTCGTGTCGTAATCCCCTAATGAATCTATCAAGCAATTGATTATTATGAAGCACTCATTTGGATTACAATAAGAATTCATGCTTCAAGCGACTAATAAAGTCTCTCACTGACTCTTCTTCCTCTTGTTGGGCTTTCTAGAGCTGAGAGGCTACACCCCAAAGCACTCCCTCTTGTATGTATTCTTTCAAGAACAGTCTCCTAAGGGTAGGGTAAATCGTTTTTTCTTCCACCCTTAGGGTTCTATACCAATCCCCAGCCTTTTCACTTAAGGTTAGGCTTAAAGCATTACTCTTATGCAGGTCATTGTGTTCTCCTAGAGAATCACTTATTTGTTCAAACACTTCGATATGCTTTCTCACATCCCCGTCTCCACTAAATTTTTGTGTGAGCTTGGCTATTTGTACTGCCTTACTTCTAGGCTCTCTATTAGGCGTGTTACACATATTCTCAGCAATAGATCGATCGATAGCTTGAGCAAACATTACCAAGTCACCTAAGTGAGCAGGCACTGTGGGTGGAGGTGCTCCAGAGACTGCATGTGGAGTAGGTATTGGCATTGGGCTTGGCACATAGAAAGCCCTTGGGTTCCACGTTGGGTACGATGTTGTGCCATGTGGTGGCCCAAAGTTCATATGTGTGGCCCTAGGCATAGCAGACGTCGGATGTGACATGCTAATGCTAGCCGGTATGGTCCCATGGAAATAAGATCTTGGGTGTTGGGGTTGTGAGCATAGGTAGTTGAAACAATGGGAGGGGTACGAGGACCTATGGGTGTATACGATTGGTACACAGTTGTAGGTACTATTGCAGGCATTGAACTACGATGTAGTGGTGCTTTAGTAACAAATGAGGTCCATGGCGTGTTCTTGGCATGCTCATCATTGGGGAGGCATGGTAGTAGCTGTGGTGTCATCAAGGGAAGATGAGCTAAACTTGGAAAGGTAAAGCTATCACTTGTGGGCTCAGATTGCACTGAGACCCCTGGCAAAACAACATATGGAGGATCCATCGGACTTACCGAGGGAGTCTCCATTTGCGATAAGGTCGGTTGTTTAGCCTTTCTTGTATCCAAGAATCTCATGAGACTCATTGAAGGCATGTTGATCCCCTTGTTCTGTCTCTCTAACTCAATGACCCTATGGATGACCTCTCAAACTCTTTGTTGTTGATCCTCCACACTAGTAGCACCCATTGTGGATTGTAGGACATCTAACCAACCCACGTGATAGGTGTGAAATGTGTATAGGTTAGTTAGAGTTTCCATTTGTAGTTCGTACTCCCAGTTCTCATTTAAGAAAGCTCCATCTAGGATTGAGGTGCTAGGGGTGTCCTTTGAGCTAGATGCAATGTTGCTTTCTAGAGGTTGGCCCTTAGTGGTTGCTAAGTCAGGAGCACTCGATTGGTCTCCTAGCAAGGATATTGACATAGGAGCTTTCGCTTTTAACTCTCTTCGTTGCTCCACCTTGCGTAAGCTCTTGATTTCCTTTTCCCTAGCCGCAATGATATATCGCTCGACCTCTTGCATTTTCGGCAAGGCTTCTACCATCAGGTAATATGACCTCGGAGGGAAATAGCTCTGAAGAGTCAGGGGGTGCAGTGAATGAAGTATTCACGTGCACACTCTCTAAGGGCATAGGGTCTATGTTGGTCATGAATGGCGAATTTACTTACCCCCCTCATTTACATCATTAACTCCATGTTTGGAGCGAGTGGCTCTACTAAAGGTTTCCTTCAAGCGGCTAAGCACGCTCGGCCTGGACCGTGGACCCATGGCATGCATGTCTTGGCTTGATCTATCGGAATTAGACATTGGGAAACCCTCCATAATGTTGTAGTCAAAGGAAGAGTCACTAGCCGTTGTGTTTGGGTTTTGGTTTGTACTACCTTGGGTCGCTACCGAAGGCTCGAAACCTAAGGTAGGTGGATAAAGAGAACTCGCGTAAGTCAAAATTCTCTCTAGTTGCTCCGTCTCTAGCACACGACCAGAGCGCAGATGCATGTGCCTTTGGCACCCTACAAGCGTCGACGAATAACCTCGAAGGTTAATTGCTTAATTTTTTAGGCGTTCGTTTTCACACTCGTTTTTATGTTTTTTAATATTTTTTAATGTTTGGTTTTTTGATTAAAGTGTGTGATAGCTAAAAAACAAGCATATCACTCAGAGAGTCGTGGTGTGCTTTATAGCACAATGTTCGGTTACCTGAAGCTCCGTTGGTCCTCAAAAAGGTCAATTTTTAGCTACGTGTGAGGCTAAAATACGTAGTCTAAAGGGCGATTAAGGCCTGAGCCTGAGCGTCAGCTTGGGATTGGGTCTGGGAGATATTCCTGATCCCGGTCCCACCTTTAAATTTTGTTTATTTTTTTATTTGGGATAAGGTCACCGCGCGCTGCGCTGTGCGCGCGAGCACACACACACTCTACCTACCTACTTACAACTAATACATCTACTGTTACACACTAACACACTTCATTAGCTCTAACAGACCTACTTCCTACTTACTGTACTTTACACATAACTAACATTATGGATCTACAACCTTAATACTAACACCTTATCACAGAGAAAACACAGTACCTTTCAAAACCTCATTAACAACGAAATACACAGCAGCAAAACAAACTCGTTCTCAACACACACACCTTCCTTCCCTACCTTTCCTACAATTGAAATTGCACCACAAAGAAGCACAGAGTGCCATTCAAGCTTAGTGTATGGCATTTCCCCGACAACGGCGCCAAAAATGTGTGCATCTGTCACACGTGTCAATGCAAGGAACTTGCCGATACACTGTGTGCGAGCCACAAATGACTCAAAGCACGCAACTAGCCTAAACTAGTAAGCTCAAAGATGGCGATGGTGTGTCACTCACCGCTCTATGCTTGCTGTTTTGTGGAGGATTCCTCGTCGCGAAGAAGAAGGAGCCGCTGTTGCGCCGCGCTCAACCGCTTCACCGTCGTCGTGCCATCGTCGCAATGCTCAATCGCACACACTCTCTCTCTCTCACGCATACACACACACAAGGAGATGAAGAAGAAGAATATGGAGATGGAGCAAGAGCGCTCTTCAATTGCACAAATGAGAGAATGAGTGAATTTTAGGTTTTGTTGACTTTTATATGAGCTCGCCCATTCACACTTGGGCACCCATGCTTAGCCAACTAATCCCTTGAATGTTCCAGTTAGAGAGCGCCTCTCATCGGCGATCACTCTTACCCTTTTCCTATTGGACCGGCAAGCCCGATACCTGACTTTACCAAATAAATAATACGGTGTCCGTCTTAGGTGATAGGAATGTGCATGAGGTTAACAAAGAGTGACAAAATCACAATTGTAGGCATGGAATTACAGGTAAAATAATTGAGAAACCAATGCTAAATGGTGACTTGCAAAAGTATGGAACCTTGAAGTGCTTTTATTGTCAACACGTGCCTGCTATTTGAAATACCTGCGACTGCCAAGTTTACTACATAATGCCAACCGACAAACGCTATTCTTGAGCCATGGTGCACCAAGGCTTCCATGACCATGATGTCAAACTAGGGTAATCCAAAAGTACCATTGCTTTGGTGGTTGAGGCCGTTGATTTGCTTGGCATCCAAGCTGGGCCGAGAAAAATCCAAATGGAGGTGGTTAAGGTTATTTCCCAATCTGTCCTTCAACCTTCTTCAGGTGAATGCACGTCGCTAGGACAAGTAGAGTTGTCAGCTCTACTCCAAGAAATATCTCCTCTTGTTAAAAGCCAAAGGTATGGGAATGCATTTTAATATGCATTTTAAATTTAAAGTCTTATATATTCCTAAACTTTCATCATGTTCTCCACAAAATTAAGAATTGGGTGCATAAATTTTGTGGGGAGTCGAGTGCTCGTGGAGAGGAGTCATTGATAATTGACTTAAAGAGACGCTTGATATTTTGTTTATCCACGGCATGCTTTTTCCAGGTCAATCTAATAGAGAGGAGGATAGATGTTTTGTATTCAAGATGTCGACAATTGGTCCTAGCTCAGCATAGATCTTGTCAATAGAATGCAAAGAAATGGAAATGGATATTTAAAAAGAGCGTGGGTTTGCTTTGATCACGTTCGACGGGTAGAAGGATGGACAACCATGGTAGCACATGTTTACGATCCGAGGCAAGTTTTAATTTTATGTTCAATACTAAACACATATTGACACATACTTCAATGTTAATGTGGCTTTGTGTTGATGTTCAGTGTCCAAGAATTAATGAAAATTTCCATATGTGAGATGAAAGAAGAGGACAGTACAGCCCAGATGATATTTTGGCAACAAATGATCACCGTGCTAGAGCGCAATGGGGTGCCCCCGCCAGATTTTGCTGGCTTCATGGAAGATGAAGCCCAATCAAACTGGAATGCGGTGCACAATTTTCAATGGAGGTCCGGATATGGTGATGAAAGGTAGGGAGAGATCTTGCCTTTTCCATGGGGAACAAAGTCTAGGGATCCAACCACAAAATATGTGAGCACAAGAGACTGTATCAAATGTGGCGGTGCGCGCAAAGCAGTGAAGATGCAGAGGCCCGATATCGGTTCATTCGAGCTTGGTGGGCAACAGGAAAGGTGGCAGATGGGAATCTAGGCCCAATGGAGTGATGTTGAGTTGGTGGCATGTTAGGTACCCTCATTGGAGGAAGGAAATTGTTCGTGTAAGTTTTCAAATTTATTCTAGAATAGGTTGTAGGATGTCCATTTAATTAAACCCTTCATGATATCAATGAAATATATTTATTTCTTGTTTTGTAGGCTCTAGATGACTATTGCATCGAGGTCATCCCTCGAACAAATCTCTCAGAGTCACGTCACACTTCATGGCTAGCAGGTTAAGGTCACAAGCCTAAAATTTCTTTGTACGATGCAACAATTTCGGAGATTGGGAACACTCTTCTTCAACAATCCAAAAGAATGGCATATAGAGAACCAAGCATAAGCAAGATGAGAGACAAGGCAGCTTCACGACAATTTCACACACCTACTCCATCACAGACTAGCCGTGTTGTGAACGATGCAATTGGAGGAACTGGTCTTCCAAAGGTGTCTGCGTTTTTTGGAGACCGTGTTACAATGACAAGGCGACGCAAGACATTCAACAATGTTATAGGCGAGGAGGCAAATAGCTCACACAGGCCAGAGTATGTCGCTCAAAATGTTGCTCGACAAAGAAAGGCTCGAAAGTTTCCATTTGGAGATGCATCACAGGTAACCCAAGATCACTCTATGAATGAGGAGAATGACGGGGTGACAATTAGAGCCATGGAGGTTGACATAAATGACACCATGTGGGCAATCCGCAGGTGCAAACTGGGGTCTAAGTTCACTTGCCAAGGAAAAATCAAAGGAGGAAAGTGCAAGAAAAAGGTAAATTATGCGCAGAGGGAAAAACGGCACCAAGTTTTTGGGGAAATGCAACTGGGAGGGGCATAACAATGAGACATGGGTATGGTTTTGTAGTGACGATGTCAAACATGTGTGGGATGTATGTCCATATATCATGATGCGGCCTCCAAGACCTCCACTTGAGTGGCCAGTGGCACAGGGCACGAACTTAACAGCGCTAGAAGTAAAGTCTTTGCACCTAGCGGGGTTTCATATCGCAACAAAAACTATGGAAGTGCAAGGGCAAATACGTGCGGGCAGGTATAGGACATGTGTTTCTGAAGAGGCATTGAAAAGGATCGACAGTGCTCTAGGACTAGAAATGGTCATCGAACAAGTGAAACTGGTAAAGATCGGTAAGCATGAAGTCTTCATTGCAGAAACACCAAACTCAAAGTTACGTGGTGAGAAATATCGAGTCACAATAGCTAGGAATCCTAGTTGTACTTGCAGATACTTTCAAAGGACGTTAGGGGAAGGAATGACCTATGTAGCTTGCAAATGCTTGTATTCTATCTACTTGAGAGTGTTTGGAATGGACATAAACCACAACATGTTTATTCATCAGTATAGTTTGGCTGATAACGAGCTCAAACTTTTATTGAGTGCAAAAAGACTGTTGTAATAATCTAGCATTTGTTGGGCTATCACATTTACCTTGAGTTGTGCAAATGATGATATTGTTTTGAGTTTTCAACAAAGTGAATTCTATCATTGTTGTCTTTTGATATGCAATTAGGGAATGTGTGATGAATGAGAGAGAGAGAGAGAGAGAGAGAGAGAGAGAGAGAGAGAGAGAGAGAGAGAGAGAGAGAGAGAGAGAGAGAGAGAGAGAGAGAGAGAGAGACAAGGAGAGAAAGAGAGAGAGTGTGTGGGAGAGAGAGAGAGAGAGAGAGAGAGAGAGAGAGAGAGAGAGAGAGCAAGAAAGAGAGAGAGACAGGGAGAGAAAGAGAGTGTGGGGTGGGGGGGGGGGGGATAGAGATAGAAGTGAGAGAGAAAGAGAGACAAAATTAGCAAAATAAAGAGAGAGAGAGAGAGAGAGAGAGAGAGAGAGAGAGAGAGAGAGAGAGAGAGAGTAGGATTTAATGGGCCCTTAATGGGGAGAGGAAGAGAGAGAGAGAGAGAGAGAGAGAGAGAGAGAGAGAGAGAGAGAGAGAGAGAGAGAGAGTTGGGAGGGGGGAGAGAGAGACAAGTGAGAGAGAAAGAGAGAGGTGAGAGAGAGAGAGAGAGAGAGAGAGAGAGAGAGAGAGAGAGAGAGAGAGAGAGAGAGTGTTGGGGGGGGGGGGAGAGAGAGACAAGTGAGAGAGAAAGAGAGAGGTGAGAGAGAGAGAGAGATAGATAGATAGATAGATTTTATTATCGTCCTCGGAGGTCAAATATGACCTATGGGACCAAAGTTACATGTGATGTAGTATGTGTATGGCTGATGAGTGACTCTCGATGCTCCAAAATTGTAGTGATGAGAGTCGCAATGGAGAGCCCACACTTTGGCTGGGAGAGGAAAGTGTGTAGGTCTAAGTTATGACTGAAAATGTGAGAGAAGCAAGTTCGGATGTGATCAAAAGCTGAGCACTCTAGTAGTGTGTGGTACTCAGACTCTCAAACTTGTCGTGAGCATAATGTGCACAATCGATTTGACTCTTCTCCATTGCCCCAACGTCCTATCTCGCATCGAAGGAAATGGGAGCTAAGCCGAATTGCTGCGATAGTGCGTATCACGGACAAGGGAATAGGCTCAAGCATGTAAGTGTGAATACGGTTTCTCTCTCTCAGCGAAGAACATGGTTTTGTAGTTGGGGGCAATATAGGTGGTGTAATGTATGAAGCGTGACCCACCGGATTTCTCCCAAGCCGTAATACATTGGCGTTGTAGAAAAGCTTCATTCACTTGAGAGTCAATTGAAGCATCATGTAGCAAGTGTAATGCATCCCATCTCCCAAACCACTTCTTTATGTCTTGCATCCATCCCGTGCTCAAGATCTTGCTTTTATGAGTCTTTTGAACTTTTTTGCTTGCTTCCCATGCAATTGTAGGAAGTCGATGTGAGGGGTTTGACGCATCTTTATCATGTACTCCACAACCCTTTCCATGCCCATAACCTCAATTGGAAGAGATCCCGACTCAAGAAGTAGGAGCATATATGGTGTTTGTGTCTTAACTTGGAGAAAGTTTGTAAGAAAACGCTTTGGACATTCTCAAACTCTTTCCAAGTAGACTTTGAGATGCTCCCGCCCCACACTTCAACTCCATAAAGAAGAACCGGTGTCACCAATGCATCAAAAAGATACTTCTTGAGAACCCAACACTTGATGTTTCCCGCATTACACATGTTCTCAAATGCATAATATGCTCTCTTTCCCGCTTCCAAACGACACATAGCACATTCATGCCACTTATGATTGGATGGAACCTCAAGGCCAAGGTACTTAAAGCTCTCAACAACTTCAAGTGTCTCGTTGTTGTACACAATGCATGGCTTCTCCTTATGGTTGGTTTTCACAAGCATAACCTTTGTTTGGATTCATTTACAATCAGCCCACTATGCAAGCAAAAGTTCTCAAGGACAACCATAAGCTTTTGTGCATCTTCTAAAGTGTGTGCTAGAAGCACTACATCATCCGCATACAACAAAAGCATGATTACCGCATTGCAAATAGTGACCTCTTCAATGCCTTCTTCTTGCATAAAGTCAAGTACCATTTGTTCCAATTGATCGATGCATAGACCAAAGAGAGTTGGTGACAATGGACATCCTTGTTTAACCCCAATAGTGCTTACAAAAATTTCTGAAATTTCTCTTCCCATGCGCAACTGACAAATCACCTTCTCATAGATTCGAGAAACCGCAAGCATAAACTCACTTGGCACTTGGAGTTCTTCCATCCTTCTCCACAAATTGTTACGTGGAATCATATCAAAGGCTTTCTTAAAGTCCACAAAACAACAATACAATCGCTTGCCTTCAACCGACTTTCCTCCATGAGAACACAAAGAGTGACAAGATGATCAATGGTGCTATGGCATCGACGAAAACCCGCTTGTCCCTTTGCACGCTTGTCATTCTCTTCAGCCCAATCACTCAATTTCATCTCCGTTATGCACCCAAAAAACTTTGCCATAAGAGACCCAATCATTATAGTCCGGTAGTTGCTTACATTCTTTACATCCCCTCCTTTATGCAAAGGCTTAACCCAATTAGTACTCCAATCATAAGGCATACCATGTTGAAGTGCAAGGTTGAACATATCACACATCCACTCATGGTAAAATCTCCCGTCCATTTGATCATCTCCGGCTTGATACCTTGAAGATCTCCCGCTTTGCGAGTGGCCAACTTTTCAAGCCCACCGCATACATCCTCAATAGTAAAAAAAGACGGCATACATGGGAGTGAACCATAAAATGGCATTTTTTCAGTATTTGCTTGCTCATATAATAATTGCCTACAATGTGTGTACATATCCACTAGACTCAAGTTACCAAAATTCTCAACCCGCTTGCCTCTCAAGTTTCTCTCAAAATCTTCCACATGCATGTGCCTTTTCTTGGACTTGAAATTCTTGTTGCTTTACTTTCCATCTTCTTCTCTTCTTTTGAATCAATGCCTTGTATGTATGCAAATGACTTTGATAGTTGTCTTTGTCCATAGTTGCATCAAGCTTTATCAAGGACTTTCGAGCATCTTGACATTCTTTATCAAACCACCTTTTGTGTGATCTATCTTTGTTGATATCATGGAGATGCTTTATGGCAAAGCATTCTTCCGCACAAGAACAAATAGCTTTCTTGAAAGCTTCCCATTTAGTTTTCAATGGTGCATCACATTGAAGCTTTGTCATCCATAATTTTTGCTCAACCATTTCAATGTACATTGGTGCCCGTTTGAAATCCATACATAGTGATAACTTCTCTTCCCTTTGGCTGAGATTATCATGCTTAGTTGCTTCTCCACATGAAAGGTCAATACATAAGGTGCGATGGTCAGATTCCGGGGTCCATTGACCAAACATAAAACTCTTTATGCGATACATGATGGCTTCAGAGAGTAGCATATAGTCAATCACACTATCCCCATTATGTCTCCTACATGTAAATCCATTGGTTCCACTCCACAAAGATACACCATTGGCAATGAGCATACCCGTGCTATTACACATGTGTAAAAGTAACTTTCCATAGTGATCCGGCTCTTTCTCATCCATTGAAGTACGATCATACAAGTGAACTTCCTCCAACTCCCTTGAAATGTATGGCATATCAAATTGTTGAGTATCATGTTTCAATGTTTTTGTGCGAGCATTCATATCCCCAAATACAATAACATCACCTTCATCTTTGAAATAAGCAATGTCCTCTTCCAAATCAGAAAATGGTTGATCTCTATCCATGCAAGCATAAAAGGAGAATCATGATGAGGAATGTAGCAACCGGCTACAAAAATGGGTGCTCTTTTTGGTGTCATAATTTTCAGCCATACATAACGTTTGTACTTGTCATCTTTCACAATTGATACAAAATCTTCCAATCCTTTCTTAACCATACATGCTAACCCTCCTTGTCCTCTTCGTTGCTTGAGATTCTTTGACCACATCAATGAATGTACATTGTAATCCTCCAAGCCGTTAATCCTTTGTGTATCATGCTCCCAAGTTTCAACAAGAAGTACAACATCGGCTTTGCTTGTTAGTTCATCAATGCCAACCCCGCATTCCATGGGTATCCATTACAATTCCAAAAGCATATTTTCAATTGTAACTCGGTCTCATAGGTCACGCATCCCTATTTGCTTGAGAGACTTGTCTCCTCCTTGGGCACATTTTCTTCATGAGAGATCTCCTTGTTTTTATTATTCTTTTCCTCATATGCCTTGCGACGCATATTTTGTTGCCTAATAGTGCGATCTTCACATACAAAACATTTTGTATCTCTCAAATAGATCCAACTATTATCAAGGATAATCTTTCGCTTGGTCTCATCCGGCATGGTGCATACAATTGGCCGTTCTCCCGAGCGCGAGAGCTCCTTGCTTCCCCCTCACTCTATGTGCTCCATAGACCATAACTCCGGACATGCCAAAGTGGGTTTTGAAGAATCTTTGATAACAATGGCAAGAGAAGGAGGTGTCTCTAACTTCTCTTCGGGAATTCCACGAATAACAATGTTCTTGGACGTCACGTCGCTTGAACTCCTCCCCGTTCCACAACTCCACCACATCCACATTCTCAACATTCTTTGTTTGAACCATAGCTTGCATGAGTGAGGAATTAGAAACCACATTGCTACCACATACATTAGCCCAAGACTTGTTTGTGCATACATTTTTCATGTCGCATACATCCCGCTCATAGTGTCAAATTTCTCCTCTTTCAATACATGGTCATGCTCTACTTTGCTCATCCGCTCCTTCAAAGCATTCAAGTCCACAAGAGAGCGTTTACATTCCTTGACTTCCTCTTCAAGTTGCATCAAACGTGTTGTTTTGTATCTCAAGTGTCCTCTTGAGATTCTCATTCTCAACCACAAGTACCCTTAGTGTGCCATTCTCCATTGCAAGTGCTCGTAAGTCTTCGCCTTGTTTGTTTACGGTCTCTTGCAATGATACCAAGTACGCCATGATCATGGTTTCCGATGTCGTTGGTTGGGTGGTTGTGTTGAGAGAAGAGAGAGAGAGAGAGAGAGAGAGAGAGAGAGAGAGAGAGAGAGAGAGAGAAGAGAGAGAGAGAGAGAGGAGGTCCTTGAGTAGTCCACTGGAAGAAAGAGTGGAGGAGAACCGACGGCAATGGGCGGTGGTGGTAGGAGGAGTGGCAGATGGTGGTAGTGATCTCACACCACCAACCACTGGGTGGTGGCTAGGGTGTTGGTGTCATGGGTGGTAAGGGGCGGCAATGGGAGGTAGAGGTGGTGGGAAAAAAAAAATCTCGCTCTAAAGCTCACTCCATTGAGCTCGCTCCATAACCACCCCCCAGGTGCCGTCCCATTGTGTTTATAGAGTGAATCCCCTAGGAACCCAACAGAGGGGAGATCCTATGACTTGAAAGGAAGAGGAGAAGGCCGAGGAGCCTTGCCCCTAGAAAGAGACCTAGAAAAACACAAACACATGCCAACAAGGAGAGAAAAAGGAGAAAAACACTAAACATAAGAAGAAGAGGACACCAAAAGAGCAAAAGCCCAAAAAGAAAGAGGAAGACAAGCCTCAGAAGGAGGTGCCCTCCCATTGTGTTTATAGAGTGAATCCCCTAGGAACCCAACAGAGGGGAGATTCCTATGACTTGAAAGGAAGAGGAGAAGGCCGAGGAGCCTTGCCCCTAAAAGAGACCTAGAAAAACACAAACACATGCCAACAAGGAGAGAAAAAGGAGAAAAAAACACTAAACATAAGAAGAAGAGGACACCAAAAGAGCAAAAGCCCAAAAAGAAAGAGGAAGACAAGCCTCAGAAGGAGGTGCCCTCCCATTGTGTTTATAGAGTGAATCCCCTAGGAACCCAACAAGGGGAGATTCCTATGACTTGAAAGGAAGAGGAGAAGGCCGAGGAGCCTTGCCCCTAGAAAGAGACCTAGAAAAACACAAACACATGCCAACAAGGAGAGAAAAAGGAGAAAAGCACTAAACATAAGAAGAAGAGGACACCAAAAGAGCAAAAGCCCAAAAAGAAAGAGGAAGACAAGCCTCAGAAGGAGAAAAAGGAGGAAGAAGAGTAGAGGAAAGAGCCAAACACTCCAAAAAAGAGCCAAGAAGAACAAAGGAGGCCACCACAAAAAAGATTCCGAGGACTTTTAAATTTTCCAAGAATATTTTGTAAAAACCCAATGAGTACAACTAGACAAAGGTGCACCCAATTTACTATCATACGAGATTTGTAGTAGCCATCTTGGCATACCTCTAGCCTGCTCATTTTAGGTCTATCCTCATCAATTGTATCTTGTAAATATGCACCAAAAAATGATTGATCCACAAGAGCACACAACACAAGAAGTAGTATTACTAAGTCTACGAATAAAAAGAGAAGGCTTTCCCTAGAGTGATGGGAATACATACAAGCTAGGGGGAAACCTCCTAAAGAGGGAATAGAGTGCGCCCCACAGTGCTCAATGTATTCACACACATCATTACCATAATATGGTAACATGTTTTATCTTCATTCTTGCATTTTAAACCTCATAGCTTGCATGTTATGAAATCAGAATAGTTAATTTGAGCTCTTGGGACTTTTTCCTTTGTCAAATACCCACTTTGATGATATCCTTTATCCACTGTAGTCAAGGAGACGAATAACCTAGAAAATGGACCAAGGTTAAACAACAAGAATGGACTTTCCTGAGAAGAGCTTCCAAGTTAGATCTTATGTTTAGGATCTTTTTCATAGTTTTTCTCTCTTGAACACTACACAAAAATGGTGAAGAGTAAGAGATAGAGATTGAATATACTACATTTTGATACACTTCTACTTGCGGATTCCAAACATGCAAGCTATTAGGTTAAAATGCAAGAATGAAGATAAAACATGTTACCATATTATCCTAATGATGTGTGTGAATACATGAGCACTGTGGGCGCACTCTATTCCTCTTAGGAGGTTTCCCCCTAGCTTGTATGTATTCCATCACTCTAGGGAAAGCCTTCTCTTTTTAATTCGTAGACTTAGTAATACTACTTCTTGTGTTGTGTGCTCTTGTGGATCAATCATTTTTTGTGCATATTTACAAGATACAATTGATGAGGATAGACCTAAAATGAGCAGGCTAGAGGTATGCCAAGATGGCTACTACAAATCTCGTATGATAGTAAATTGGGTGCACCTTTGTCTAGTTGTACTCATTGGGTTTTTACAAAATATTCTTGGAAAATTTAAAAGTCCTCGGAATCTTTTTTGTGGTGGCTCCTTTGTTCTTCTTGGCTCTTTTTTGGAGTGTTTGGCTCTTTCCTCTACTCTTCTTCCTCCTTTTCTCCTTCTGAGGCTTGTCTTCCTCTTTCTTTTTGGCTTTTTGCTCTTTTGGTGTCCTCTTCTTCTTATGTTTAGTGCTTTTCTCCTTTTTCTCTCCTTGTTGGCATGTGTTTTTGTGTTTTTCTAGGTCTCTTTCTAGGGGCAAGGCTCCTCGGCCTTCTCCTCTTCCTTTCAAGTCATAGGAATCTCCCCTCTGTTGGGTTCCTAGGGATTCACTCTATAAACACAATGGGAGGGCACCTCCTTCTGAGGCTTGTCTTCCTCTTTCTTTTTGGCTTTTGCTCTTTTGGTGTCCTCTTCTTCTTATGTTTAGTGTTTTTCTCCTTTTCCTCTCCTTGTTGGCATGTGTTTGTGTTTTTCTAGGTCTCTTTCTAGGGGCAAGGCTCCTCGGCCTTCTCCTCTTCCTTTCAAGTCATAGGAATCTCCCCTCTGTTGGGTTCCTAGGGGATTCACTCTATAAACACAATGGGAGGGCACCTCCTTCTGAGGCTTGTCTTCCTCTTTCTTTTTGGGCTTTTGCTCTTTTGGTGTCCTCTTCTTCTTATGTTTAGTGTTTTTCTCCTTTTTCTCTCCTTGTTGGCATGTGTTTGTGTTTTTCTAGGTCTCTTTCTAGGGGCAAGGCTCCTCGGCCTTCTCCTCTTCCTTTCAAGTCATAGGAATCTCCCCTCTGTTGGGTTCCTAGGGGATTCACTCTATAAACACAATGGGACGGCACCTGGGGGGTGGTTATGGAGCGAGCTCAATGGAGTGAGCTTTAGAGCGAGATTTTTTTTTTCCCACCACCTCTACCTCCCATTGCCGCCCCTTACCACCCATGACCACCAACACCCTAGCCCACCACCAGTGGTTGGTGGTGTGAGATCACTACCACCATCTGCCACTCCTCCTACCACCACCGCCCATTGCCGTCGGTTCTCCTCCCACTCTTTCTTCCAGTGGACTACTCAAGGACCTCCTCTCTCTCTCTCTCTCTCTCTCTCTCTCTCTCTCTCTCTCTCTCTCTCTCTCTCTCTCTCTCTCTCTCTCTCTCTCAACACAACCACCCAACCAACGACATCGGAAACCATGATCATGGCGTACTTGGTATCATTGCAAGAGACCGTAAACAAACAAGGCGAAGACTTACGAGCACTTGCAATGGAGAATGGCACACTAAGGGTACTTGTGGTTGAGAATGAGAATCTCAAGAGGACACTTGAGATACAAACAACACGTTTGATGCAACTTGAAGAGGAAGTCAAGGAATGTAAACGCTCTCTTGTGGACTTGAATGCTTTGAAGGAGCGGATGAGCAAAGTAGAGCATGACCATGTATTGAAAGAGGAGAAATTTGACACTATGAGCCGGGATGTATGCGACATGAAAAATGTATGCACAAACAAGTCTTGGGCTAATGTATGTGGTAGCAATGTGGTTTCTAATTCCTCACTCATGCAAGCTATGGTTCAAACAAAGAATGTTGAGAATGTGGATGTGGAGGAGTTGAAGGAACGGGAGCGACGTTCCAAGAACATTGTTATTCGTGGAATTCCCGAAGAGAAGTTAGAGACACCTCCTTCTCTTGCCATTGTTATCAAAGATTTCTTCAAAACCCACTTTGGCATGTCCGGAGTTATGGTCTATGGAGCACATAGAGTGGGGAAGCAAGGAGCTCCTCGCTCGGGAGAACGGCCAATTGTATGCACCATGCCGGATGAGACCAAGCGAAAGATTATCCTTGATAATAGTTGGATCTATTTGAGAGATACAAAATGTTTTGTATGTGAAGATCGCACTATTAAGCAACAAAATATGCGTCGCAAGGCATATGAGGAAAAGAATAATAAAAACAAGGAGATCTCTCATGAAGAAAATGTGCCCAAGGAGGAGACAAGTCTCTCAAGCAAATAGGGATGCGTGACCTATGAGACCGAGTTACAATTGAAAATATGCTTTTGGAATTGTAATGGATACCCATGGAATGCGGGGTTGGCATTGATGAACTAACAAGCAAAGCCGATGTTGTACTTCTTGTTGAAACTTGGGAGCATGATACACAAAGGATTAACGGCTTGGAGGATTACAATGTACATTCATTGATGTGGTCAAAGAATCTCAAGCAACGAAGAGGACAAGGAGGGTTAGCATGTATGGTTAAGAAAGGATTGGAAGATTTTGTATCAATTGTGAAAGATGACAAGTACAAACGTTATGTATGGCTGAAATTATGACACCAAAAAGAGCACCCATTTTTGTAGCCGTTGCTACATTCCTCATCATGATTCTCCCTTTTATGCTTGCATGGATAGAGATCAACCATTTTCTGATTTGGAAGAGGACATTGCTTATTTCAAAGATGAAGGTGATGTTATTGTATTTGGGGATATGAATGCTCGCACAAAAACATTGAAACATGATACTCAACAATTTGATATGCCATACATTTCAAGGGAGTTGGAGGAAGTTCACTTGTATGATCGTACTTCAATGGATGAGAAAGAGCCGGATCACTATGGAAAGTTACTTTTACACATGTGTAATAGCACGGGTATGCTCATTGCCAATGGTGTATCTTTGTGGAGTGGAACCAATGGATTTACATGTAGGAGACATAATGGGGATAGTGTGATTGACTATATGCTACTCTCTGAAGCCATCATGTATCGCATAAAGAGTTTTATGTTTGGTCAATGGACCCCGGAATCCTGACCATCGCACCTTATGTATTGACCTTTCATGTGGAGAAGCAACTAAGCATGATAATCTCAGCCAAAGGAAAGAGAAGTTATCACTATGTATGGATTTCAAACGGGCACCAATGTACATTGAAATGGTTGAGCAAAAATTATGGATGACAAAGCTTCAATGTGATGCACCATTGAAAACTAAATGGGAAGCTTTCAAGAAAGCTATTTGTTCTTGTGCGGAAGAATGCTTTGCCATAAAGCATCTCCATGATATCAACAAAGATAGATCACACAAAAGGTGGTTTGATAAAGAATGTCAAGATGCTCGAAAGTCCTTGATAAAGCTTGATGCAACTATGGACAAAGACAACTATCAAAGTCATTTGCATACATACAAGGCATTGATTCAAAAGAAGAGAAGAAGATGGAAAGTAAAGCAACAAGAATTTCAAGTCCAAGAAAAGGCACATGCATGTGGAAGATTTTGGAGAAACTTGAGAGGCAAGCGGGTTGAGAATTTTGGTAACTTGAGTCTAGTGGATATGTACACACATTGTAGGCAATTATATGAGCAAGCAAATACTGAAAAAATGCCATTTTATGGTTCACTCCCATGTATGCCGTCTTTTTTTACTATTGAGGATGTATGCGGTGGGCTTGAAAAGTTGGCCACTCGCAAAGCGGGAGATCTTCAAGGTATCAAGCCGGAGATGATCAAATGGACGGGAGATTTTACCCATGAGTGGATGTGTGATATGTTCAACCTTGCACTTCAACATGGTATGCCTTATGATTGGAGTACTAATTGGGTTAAGCCTTTGCATAAAGGAGGGGATGTAAAGAATGTAAGCAACTACCGGACTATAATGATTGGGTCTCTTATGGCAAAGTTTTTTGGGTGCATAATGGAGATGAAATTGAGTGATTGGGCTGAAGAGAATGACAAGCGTGCAAAGGGACAAGCGGGTTTTCGTCGATGCCATAGCACCATTGATCATCTTGTCACTCTTGTGTTCTCATGGAGGAAAGTCGGTTGAAAGGCAAGCGATTGTATTGTTGTTTTGTGGACTTTAAGAAAGCCTTTGATATGATTCCACGTAACAATTTGTGGAGAAGGATGGAAGAACTCCAAGTGCCAAGTGAGTTTATGCTTGCGGTTTCTCGAATCTATGAGAAGGTGATTTGTCAATTGCGCATGGGAAGAGAAATTTCAGAAATTTTTGTAAGCACTATTGGGGTTAAACAAGGATGTCCATTGTCACCAACTCTCTTTGGTCTATGCATCGATCAATTGGAACAAATGGTACTTGACTTTATGCAAGAAGAAGGCATTGAAGAGGTCACTATTTGCAATGCGGTAATCATGCTTTTGTTGTATGCGGATGATGTAGTGCTTCTAGCACACACTTTAGAAGATGCACAAAAGCTTATGGTTGTCCTTGAGAACTTTTGCTTGCATAGTGGGCTGATTGTAAATGAATCCAAAACAAAGGTTATGCTTGTGAAAACCAACCATAAGGAGAAGCCATGCATTGTGTACAACAACGAGACACTTGAAGTTGTTGAGAGCTTTAAGTACCTTGGCCTTGAGGTTCCATCCAATCACAAGTGGCATGAATGTGCTATGCGTCGTTTGGAAGCGGGAAAGAGAGCATATTATGCATTTGAGAACATGTGTAATGCGGGAAACATCAAGTGTTGGGTTCTCAAGAAGTATCTTTTTGATGCATTGGTGACACCGGTTCTTCTTTATGGAGTTGAAGTGTGGGGCGGGAGCATCTCAAAGTCTACTTGGAAAGAGTTTGAGAATGTCCAAAAGCGTTTTTCTTACAAACTTTCTCCAAGTTAAGACACAAACACCATATATGCTCCTACTTCTTGAGTCGGGATCTCTTCCAATTGAGGTTATGGGCATGGAAAGGGTTGTGGAGTACATGATAAAGATGCGTCAAAACCCCTCACATCGACTTCCTACAATTGCATGGGAAGCAAGCAAAAAAGTTCAAAAGACTCATAAAAGCAAGATCTTGAGCACGGGATGGATGCAAGACATAAAGAAGTGGTTTGGGAGATGGGATGCATTACACTTGCTACATGATGCTTCAATTGACTCTCAAGTGAATGAAGCTTTTCTACAACGCCAATGTATTACGGCTTGGGAGAAATCCGGTGGGTCACGCTTCATACATTACACCACCTATATTGCCCCCAACTACAAAACCATGTTCTTCGCTGAGAGAGGAAACCGTACTCACACTTACATGCTTGAGCCTATTCCCTTGTCCGTGATACGCACTATCGCAGCAATTCGGCTTAGCTCCCATTTCCTTCGATGCGAGATAGGACGTTGGGGCAATGGAGAAGAGTCAAATCGATTGTGCACATTATGCTCACGACAAGTTTGAGAGTCTGAGTACCACACACTACTAGAGTGCTCAGCTTTTGATCACATCCGAACTTGCTTCTCTCACATTTTCAGTCATAACTTAGACCTACACACTTTCCTCTCCCAGCCAAAGTGTGGGCTCTCCATTGCGACTCTCATCACTACAATTTTGGAGCATCGAGAGTCACTCATCAGCCATACACATACTACATCACATGTAACTTTGGTCCCATAGGTCATATTTGACCTCCGAGGACGATAATAAAATCTATCTATCTATCTATCTCTCTCTCTCTCTCACCTCTCTCTTTCTCTCTCACTTGTCTCTCTCTCCCCCCTCCCCCCAACACTCTCTCTCTCTCTCTCTCTCTCTCTCTCTCTCTCTCTCTCTCTCTCTCTCTCTCTCTCACCTCTCTCTTTCTCTCTCACTTGTCTCTCTCTCCCCCCTCCCCCCCCAACTCTCTCTCTCTCTCTCTCTCTCTCTCCTCTTCTCTCTCTCTCTCTCTCTCTCTCTCCCTTCTCTTCCTCTCCCCCATTAAGGCCCCATTAAATCCTACTCTCTCTCTCTCTCCTCTCTCTCTCTCTCTCTCTCTCTCTCTCTCTCTCTCTTTATTTTGCTAATTTTGTCTCTCTTTCTCTCTCTCACTTCTATCTCTATCCCCTCCCCCACACCCACACTCTCTTTCTCTCCCTGTCTCTCTCTCTTTCTTGCTCTCTCTCTCTCTCTCTCTCTCTCTCTCTCTCTCTCTCTCTTCTCCCCACACACTCTCTCTCTTTCTCTCCTTGTCTCCTCTCTCTCTCTCTCTCTCTCTCTTCTCTCTCTCTCTCTCTCCTCTTCTCTCTCTCTCTCTCTCTCTCTCTCTCTCTCTCTCTCTCTCTCTCATTCATCACACATTCCCTAATTGCATATCAAAAGACAACAATGATAGAATTCACTTTGTTGAAAACTCAAAACAATATCATCATTTGCACAACTCAAGGTAAATGTGATAGCCCAACAAATGCTAGATTATTACAACAGTCTTTTTGCACTCAATAAAAGTTTGAGCTCGTTATCAGCCAAACTATACTGATGAATAAACATGTTGTGGTTTATGTCCATTCCAAACACTCTCAAGTAGATAGAATACAAGCATTTGCAAGCTACATAGGTCATTCCTTCCCTAACGTCCTTTGAAAGTATCTGCAAGTACAACTAGGATTCCTAGCTATTGTGACTCGATATTTCTCACCACGTAACTTTGAGTTTGGTGTTTCTGCAATGAAGACTTCATGCTTACCGATCTTTACCAGTTTCACTTGTTCGATGACCATTTCTAGTCCTAGAGCACTGTCGATCCTTTTCAATGCCTCTTCAGAAACACATGTCCTATACCTGCCCGCACGTATTTGCCCTTGCACTTCCATAGTTTTTGTTGCGATATGAAACCCCGCTAGGTGCAAAGACTTTACTTCTAGCGCTGTTAAGTTCGTGCCCTGTGCCACTGGCCACTCAAGTGGAGGTCTTGGAGGCCGCATCATGATATATGGACATACATCCCACACATGTTTGACATCGTCACTACAAAACCATACCCATGTCTCATTGTTATGCCCCTCCCAGTTGCATTTCCCCCAAAAACTTGGTGCCGTTTTTCCCTCTGCGCATAATTTACCTTTTCTTGCACTTTCCTCCTTTGATTTTTCCTTGGCAAGTGAACTTAGACCCCAGTTTGCACCTGCGGATTGCCCACATGGTGTCATTTATGTCAACCTCCATGGCTCTAATTGTCACCCCGTCATTCTCCTCATTCATAGAGTGATCTTGGGTTACCTGTGATGCATCTCCAAATGGAAACTTTCGAGCCTTTCTTTGTCGAGCAACATTTTGAGCGACATACTCTGGCCTGTGTGAGCTATTTGCCTCCTCGCCTATAACATTGTTGAATGTCTTGCGTCGCCTTGTCATTGTAACACGGTCTCCAAAAAACGCAGACACCTTTGGAAGACCAGTTCCTCCAATTGCATCGTTCACAACACGGCTAGTCTGTGATGGAGTAGGTGTGTGAAATTGTCGTGAAGCTGCCTTGTCTCTCATCTTGCTTATGCTTGGTTCTCTATATGCCATTCTTTTGGATTGTTGAAGAAGAGTGTTCCCAATCTCCGAAATTGTTGCATCGTACAAAGAAATTTTAGGCTTGTGACCTTAACCTGCTAGCCATGAAGTGTGACGTGACTCTGAGAGATTTGTTCGAGGGATGACCTCGATGCAATAGTCATCTAGAGCCTACAAAACAAGAAATAAATATATTTCATTGATATCATGAAGGGTTTAATTAAATGGACATCCTACAACCTATTCTAGAATAAATTTGAAAACTTACACGAACAATTTCCTTCCTCCAATGAGGGTACCTAACATGCCACCAACTCAACATCACTCCATTGGGCCTAGATTCCCATCTGCCACCTTTCCTGTTGCCCACCAAGCTCGAATGAACCGATATCGGGCCTCTGCATCTTCACTGCTTTGCGCGCACCGCCACATTTGATACAGTCTCTTGTGCTCACATATTTTGTGGTTGGATCCCTAGACTTTGTTCCCCATGGAAAAGGCAAGATCTCTCCCTACCTTTCATCACCATATCCGGACCTCCATTGAAAATTGTGCACCGCATTCCAGTTTGATTGGGCTTCATCTTCCATGAAGCCAGCAAAATCTGGCGGGGGCACCCCATTGCGCTCTAGCACGGTGATCATTTGTTGCCAAAATATCATCTGGGCTGTACTGTCCTCTTCTTTCATCTCACATATGGAAATTTTCATTAATTCTTGGACACTGAACATCAACACAAAGCCACATTAACATTGAAGTATGTGTCAATATGTGTTTAGTATTGAACATAAAATTAAAACTTGCCTCGGATCGTAAACATGTGCTACCATGGTTGTCCATCCTTCTACCCGTCGAACGTGATCAAAGCAAACCCACGCTCTTTTTAAATATCCATTTCCATTTCTTTGCATTCTATTGACAAGATCTATGCCTGAGCTAGGACCAATTGTCGACATCTTGAATACAAAACATCTATCCTCCTCTCTATTAGATTGACCTGGAAAAAGCATGCCGTGGATAAACAAAAATATCAAGCGTCTCTTTAAGTCAATTATCAATGACTCCTCTCCACGAGCACTCGACTCCCCACAAAATTTATGCACCCAATTCTTAATTTTGTGGAGAACATGATGAAAGTTTAGGAATATATAAGACTTTAAATTTAAAATGCATATTAAAATGCATTTCCCATACCTTTGGCTTTTAACAAGAGGAGATATTTCTTGGAGTAGAGCTGACAACTCTACTTGTCCTAGCGACGTGCATTCACCTGAAGAAGGTTGAAGGACAGATTGGGAAATAACCTTAACCACCTCCATTTGGATTTTTCTCGGCCCAGCTTGGATGCCAAGCAAATCAACGGCCTCAACCACCAAAGCAATGGTACTTTTGGATTACCCTAGTTTGACATCATGGTCATGGAAGCCTTGGTGCACCATGGCTCAAGAATAGCGTTTGTCGGTTGGCATTATGTAGTAAACTTGGCAGTCGCAGGTATTTCAAATAGCAGGCACGTGTTGACAATAAAAGCACTTCAAGGTTCCATACTTTTGCAAGTCACCATTTAGCATTGGTTTCTCAATTATTTTACCTGTAATTCCATGCCTACAATTGTGATTTTGTCACTCTTTGTTAACCCTCATGCACATTCCTATCACCTAAGACGGACACCGTATTATTTATTTGGTAAAGTCAGGTATCGGGCTTGCCGGTCCAATAGGAAAAGGGTAAGAGTGATCGCCGATGAGAGGCGCTCTCTAACTGGAACATTCAAGGGATTAGTTGGCTAAGCATGGGTGCCCAAGTGTGAATGGGGCGAGCTCATATAAAAGTCAACAAAACCTAAAATTCACTCATTCTCTCATTTGTGCAATTGAAGAGCGCTCTTGCTCCATCTCCATATTCTTCTTCTTCATCTCCTTGTGTGTGTGTATGCGTGAGAGAGAGAGAGTGTGTGCGATTGAGCATTGCGACGATGGCACGACGACGGTGAAGCGGTTGAGCGCGGCGCAACAGCGGCTCCTTCTTCTTCGCGACGAGGAATCCTCCACAACAGCAAGCATAGAGCGGTGAGTGACACACCATCGCCATCTTTGAGCTTACTAGTTTAGGCTAGTTGCGTGCTTTGAGTCATTTGTGGCTCGCACACAGTGTATCGGCAAGTTCCTTGCATTGACACGTGTGACAGATGCACACATTTTTGGCGCCGTTGTCGGGGAAATGCCATACACTAAGCTTGAATGGCACTCTGTGCTTCTTTGTGGTGCAATTTCAATTGTAGGAAAGGTAGGGAAGGAAGGTGTGTGTGTTGAGAACGAGTTTGTTTTGCTGCTGTGTATTTCGTTGTTAATGAGGTTTTGAAAGGTACTGTGTTTTCTCTGTGATAAGGTGTTAGTATTAAGGTTGTAGATCCATAATGTTAGTTATGTGTAAAGTACAGTAAGTAGGAAGTAGGTCTGTTAGAGCTAATGAAGTGTGTTAGTGTGTAACAGTAGATGTATTAGTTGTAAGTAGGTAGGTAGAGTGTGTGTGTGCTCGCGCGCACAGCGCAGCCGCGGTGACCTTATCCCAAATAAAAAATAAACAAAATTTAAAGGTGGGACCGGGATCAGGAATATCTCCCAGACCCAATCCCAAGCTGACGCTCAGGCTCAGGCCTTAATCGCCCTTTAGACTACGTATTTTAGCCTCACACGTAGCTAAAAATTGACCTTTTTGAGGACCAACGGAGCTTCAGGTAACCGAACATTGTGCTATAAAGCACACCACGACTCTCTGAGTGATATGCTTGTTTTTTAGCTATCACACACTTTAATCAAAAAACCAAACATTAAAAAATATTAAAAAACATAAAAAACGAGTGAAAACGAACGCCTAAAAAATTAAGCAATTAACCTTCGAGGTTATTCGTCGACGCTTGTAGGGTGCCAAAGGCACATGCATCTGCGCTCTGGTCGTGTGCTAGAGACGGAGCAACTAGAGAGAATTTTGACTTACGCGAGTTCTCTTTATCCACCTACCTTAGGTTTCGAGCCTTCGGTAGCGACCCAAGGTAGTACAAACCAAAACCCAAACACAACGGCTAGTGACTCTTCCTTTGACTACAACATTATGGAGGGTTTCCCAATGTCTAATTCCGATAGATCAAGCCAAGACATGCATGCCATGGGTCCACGGTCCAGGCCGAGCGTGCTTAGCCGCTTGAAGGAAACCTTTAGTAGAGCCACTCGCTCCAAACATGGAGTTAATGATGTAAATGAGGGGGGTAAGTAAATTCGCCATTCATGACCAACATAGACCCTATGCCCTTAGAGAGTGTGCACGTGAATACTTCATTCACTGCACCCCCTGACTCTTCAGAGCTATTTCCCTCCGAGGTCATATTACCTGATGGTAGAAGCCTTGCCGAAATGCAAGAGGTCGAGCGATATATCATTGCGGCTAGGGAAAAGGAAATCAAGAGCTTACGCAAGGTGGAGCAACGAAGAGAGTTAAAAGCGAAAGCTCCTATGTCAATATCCTTGCTAGGAGACCAATCGAGTGCTCCTGACTTAGCAACCACTAAGGGCCAACCTCTAGAAAGCAACATTGCATCTAGCTCAAAGGACACCCCTAGCACCTCAATCCTAGATGGAGCTTTCTTAAATGAGAACTGGGAGTACGAACTACAAATGGAAACTCTAACTAACCTATACACATTTCACACCTATCACGTGGGTTGGTTAGATGTCCTACAATCCACAATGGGTGCTACTAGTGTGGAGGATCAACAACAAAGAGTTTGAGAGGTCATCCATAGGGTCATTGAGTTAGAGAGACAGAACAAGGGGATCAACATGCCTTCAATGAGTCTCATGAGATTCTTGGATACAAGAAAGGCTAAACAACCGACCTTATCGCAAATGGAGACTCCCTCGGTAAGTCCGATGGATCCTCCATATGTTGTTTTGCCAGGGGTCTCAGTGCAATCTGAGCCCACAAGTGATAGCTTTACCTTTCCAAGTTTAGCTCATCTTTCCCTTGATGACACCACAGCTACCATGCCTTCCCCAATGATGAGCATGCCAAGAAACACGCCATGGACCTCATTTGTTACTAAAGCACCACTACATCGTAGTTCAATGCCTGCAATAGTACCTACAACTGTGTACCAATCGTATACACCCATAGGTCCTCGTACCCCTCCCATTGTTTCAACTACCTATGCTCCACAACCCCAACACCCAAGATCTTATTTCCATGGGACCATACCGGCTAGCATTAGCATGTCACATCCGACGTCTGCTATGCCTAGGGCCACACATATGAACTTTGGGCCACCACATGGCACAACATCGTACCCAACGTGGAACCCAAGGGCTTTCTATGTGCCAAGCCCAATGCCAATACCTACTCCACATGCAGTCTCTGGAGCACCTCCACCCACAGTGCCTGCTCACTTAGGTGACTTGGTAATGTTTGCTCAAGCTATCGATCGATCTATTGCTGAGAATATGTGTAACACGCCTAATAGAGAGCCTAGAAGTAAGGCAGTACAAATAGCCAAGCTCACACAAAAATTTAGTGGAGACGGGGATGTGAGAAAGCATATCGAAGTGTTTGAACAAATAAGTGATTCTCTAGGAGAACACAATGACCTGCATAAGAGTAATGCTTTAAGCCTAACCTTAAGTGAAAAGGCTGGGGATTGGTATAGAACCCTAAGGGTGGAAGAAAAAACGATTTACCCTACCCTTAGGAGACTGTTCTTGAAAGAATACATACAAGAGGGAGTGCTTTGGGGTGTAGCCTCTCAGCTCTAGAAAGCCCAACAAGAGGAAGAAGAGTCAGTGAGAGACTTTATTAGTCGCTTGAAGCATGAATTCTTATTGTAATCCAAATGAGTGCTTCATAATAATCAATTGCTTGATAGATTCATTAGGGGATTACGACACGAGGATATCTACAATGGCCTAGTCATTAGAGGTATCACCACTTGGGAAGCAGTCACCACCAATGCGATCCAATTGGAGGATAATTTAATGATTCAAAGAGAAAGAGTGTCTGTTGAGCCTAAATCTATTAGCTCGCAAGCATCATGGCATCAGCTAATGACCCTAAAGCCTATTGCTAAAGGAGCCAAAGATATCTGAGATGACTTTAGCAGATCTCACCAAGGCTATTCAAGAGAGTCTTAGAGACAATAATGCTCTGCAAAACAATCATATGTATCCAATAAGGGAGCAACAATGGTGCTCAGTATGCTATGGACCGCAAAGTACCAGTGAATGCCCTACTTTTAGAGTAAAATTCAATGGGAACTACAATGCATGTGGGAGGTATGGTCACAAGCTAAGGATTGCATAGTATTTAAGCGAGCGATGGCCAATAGAACAACCTTAGCATGGACAAACACACATTGAGTGCCTGCATTGATGCCGGCCCCACCTCTTGAACAAACAGCACAACACATGGTTCCTAGGGCCCAAAATGTTGTTTAAACAACACCCTTACCACCTCTAGTGCTAGGACCACAACCACCACATCCGATCACTTCTGTGAATCAAGTGGGTTGTGAGTCATCCATTGCTTGTTTGGAAGGCTGTGAGGAAGATTAGACCCTATATTGCCTATGGGATGGATGTGCTTGAAGAAAGTCCACAATACTACATGGAGGACTATTGGGGAAAAGTCAAACTTGTCTATCAAGTAGCTGCTCTTGCTGCAAGAGGCCAAAATATCAATTACACTGCTAAGAGACCACCTCTTCAATGCTATGAGTGTGGAGGTCCGCATCGTGTGGCCGAGTGTCCTATTAGGCTAAAAAAGAACGCCACACTAATGCAAACCAATCAAGCGAGCACGTCTACAATGCCGATACTCATGTGTAATCGATGTGGCATAGATCATTTTATTGCCCAATGTCCAAATAATCCAAATGCACCGAAGATCATGCCATTTAACTTGATTGAGGTTACCGAGGAGCCATCACAAAGTACACATGTGGTACCAGTAAACATACTCACACGATCGATGCTCCAAAAAATATATATATATTCTTGAGAAAAGAGACACGGCATCAATTGCCCAATCTCAAAAAAAGAAGAAAACACGAAGGAAGAGATCGCAAAAAGCACAAAGTCAGACCCCAGTTCAAAGACCAACATAGGGACTAGTAACGACCCCGTATATATGAACGACGTTGAAGAGGATTCTGATTCAGGTGAAACCATGGAGACTAAAACGACCATCAAGATAGAAACCAACAAGGAAGATCTTCATGAGCCACAATGGCTAGGATCCAAGAAGAAGATAGGAACTTATCCAAACCCTACAGAGGAGATCGAGCGAGTCAAGCAATTAAGGAGTTTGGTAGAAGATACCTAAAGGGATCTAGAACCAGCACCTAGGCAGATCCAGATTATAGACACCGTGTTCCCTACGCAACAACAAGCTCACCAAGTCCATAGATCCTTAGCCATACCTAGTGTCATCCAAGAATAAAGTGACTTAAAGTCATGGGAAAGTGGGTGTACTCACTTCTTGATGGAAAGAATGTTTACAGAGAGACTACCTGGTCCTATCGAAGAAATGGAGATTCCATCTTCCCCACGTCAAGGGACTGAAGCCCAAAAGGTGCCGTTAAACATTGCCAAACTGATGATTTCATGTCTTCAGAAGTTAGAACCACCATCATGTCCAAACTATATAAAGAACCTGAGCTAGTCTCAGCTCTTCGAGCCTTCCTCAATGGAGACCTAAAGTTTGGGCTACCACAATTTGCACAGATGGATGGAGCTGGGGAGATGCCAATAGAGGAGGAACACTTAGATCCACAACCCAATCTAGATAAGAACCTTGATATAGAAATACATGTTAACAAGTTGGGACAATACTTTGAGGGTGATGAATCCAATGCGACCATACCAATCACTACTAAGGGATGAACTGTGAAGGGAATCCTTGATGGTGGCACTGGGGTTAGCATTGTGACAAAAAATTGATGGGAAACTATGGGAAGACCTCACCTTGCGACCACAACCATAGTAGTGAAGATGGCCAATGGGTCTATTATTAAACCTATTGGGATGCTAGAAGATCTCAAGATCAAGGTCTTTGGACATAAAATAAGAGTTACCTTCATTGTTATGGATTTCTCCAAGCACACTATGGCATCGGAGATGATCTTAGGACGTCTTGTCATGAGGGAAGCAAAAATGGTGCATGACTAGTCTAAAAACATCCCCTAGGAACAGATTTATAATTGATCATAGATCTGACACCACAGTTCACTCGGCCCCATTGCAGTATTGTTACACATGTAAAGCGGACACTGATGTTGGGAAAGATTCTTCTTATATGGATGTACTACCTGGAATGACTGAGTCGGACACAGGGGGATGACCTAGTAACACCTGAGGGGGATGAAATGCCCGTACCCTTAAATATGCTACAAGCAATGCATATAGCTTTTGACAAGACTCATCCTAATATAACAAAGAAAACATACAAGTGGGTCCCTAGCCTCTTTAGCAACCATAGCTAGTGCTAAAAAACAGAATCCTTGTAAGAAACGTCCCACTCATCCAAGAAATGTAAGGAAACGTGACAGTGGATTCCTAAACGACTATTAGAAGCCCAAAGCTACTATCAAGGAAATGATCAAATCAGGGTGCCAAAACGCAGATCGTGTTCTTACTTGTCACCTGACCCATGTGAGCCCAATCTCGTAGCTCCAAAATGAATTGAAGATCGTGGAAAGGAAAAAATCACGGAATGCTACACACCCGCTCCAGAGCTACTGTGGGTACCAAAGAAAGAACGATTTGTTCTACCTAGCTCAAGAACAGGGAAGTCAAATGAAGCTTTTGCTCTTCATGTAGTTCCTATACGGAAATAGAAGCTTCAACATAACCTCCACCCACCATTGTACATATCCATACAAACAAGGAAGAGTTTGCACCTCCCGTTGTAAGTTCACCACCTACAACAACGTTGCAAATAAAATCATGGGACAGTGTTAGAAAAATAAGACGTAGCTAAATAGATTTTTGAGTAGATTACTTAATGGAGAGAGATAGATTTCACACACAAGAGATTATAGAGTAAAGAGAGAGAGAGAGTACACACAATATACGTGGTTCACCCAATGTGGGCTACATCCACGGGAAAGCAGCCACTCAATGGCTTTAGCACTTCAAAAGAAGAAGTAGTTTACAAAGGGATTAAACCCTTGATAGAGCTCCCGCCTTGCTTCACTCTCACCACCTCACACTCACCTTGTTGCATCAACTTCACACTATGAAATGTGTGTAGAAATGGCCTCCTTTTATAGGCCAAAAGGGTTGCCCTCTCTAATGAGAGACAGCCATGTGTAGCCGCCCTTGTGCGAATAAGTCCAAATCAGACCCTCCAATCCGCCCATGTGTGGCCGCCCTTGAGAAGACAAGTCCGCTTTTGAATTCGACCACCGGCCATTGAATTCGGCCACCGGCCACCGGCCATCGACTTCCGACCACCGGCCATCGGCCATTGACTACCGGCCACCCGCCAACAGACCGGTTGTTTTCCGACCACTTTTCGGCCGCCGTCCGGCCATAGTATTCCGGCGAAAAAAAGTTTCGGGGACCTCCGCCCCCGAGGCCTCTAAAGTTGCCCCTGATTCTTGTCCGTGAAAATTTTGGTTTCCGGTGAGTTATTTTCCTTCACGCACGATGGCTTCTCCTCATAATAGGGGCCTTACAATGTGCACTTTTACCACAGAAAATTACAAGGGTAAATCAGGCTCCATACTTAACAGACAATACCTTTGCAACTCGATGAGGCACCTAAGGTAATAGAGAACTATTACAAAAAATCCTTACCTATTACCAACTAGAACAATTGGTTTCAAAGGGTGACGAGCACATTTCAATCAGTATGACCTACCCAAGAAAGGGGGGAAGTCTTCATTCATGTTAGCCTATTGAATTATTTTCCTCTCAACCTTCCTCCTTGACCTCTCAATCTCCCAATCTTAGGGAATGTATATATATAAAGCCTTATACTCACAAAAAATAAAAAAAGTAAAGAGCAAGAGCAATTAGCAAGCGAGTATGCACAATAAAAGTCAAAACATTGACCTAGACCTACACATTCACATCTGGTACACTGAAACAGAAACCTATGTCATAACACCTTTGATCCTCATCACTCGAGTGATGGAGGGTAGGTAGGATTAGTACGATAGGATTGCTTTTGTTTTACAATTTAGTGATTAGCAAACTTCTTTTTTCCCACTGATGTTCCTCCTAGAGGTATTCTTTATGTTTCCTTGTGTGTACAGGAACGTGTTGCTATTGTTAGAATTTGGACCTTCATGGAATCTTTCTCTCGTTCACTCTTCAAATCAAGCGCGATCATCAACACAAACAGGTGTCTCTTGTCCATTAGCATTGCCCCTTATCTTTTTGCATCCATGTTTGTCTGCTTTAATTGTGATTGGTAGCAAATATTCAACGCATTTGTTAGTATCAAACATTAAATTCAATGTAATTTTTTTTCATAATCACTTGTCTAGGTTTAAAAATCAAGCAGTCTGACTAAGCTAGTTTGACCAAGCTAGGCGTTAGAGATCTTCTCTTAATACCATGGGGAATGCCTTGCTAATAATCAATGGTTACTTAGGTTCTTAATTGGATTTAGGCAACATTGTGTGAAATGTACTAGGGCTTTCTATGGGCTTAGTCCCTATTGACCTTTAGCTTAAGTATTATAAAGGGAGTTTACTAATGTGATGAGCCTGGGGAGGATAACAGTGTCATATGACCCCCCAAAGTTACAAAATTAAAATGCTGAAAACGTTAAAAATAAATAAATCAAAGCGCCACAATGTAAAATCTTAAGCTAGAAGAAAAATCTAAGCTTGATTTGGTACTTCACTCACATGTATCGCCTATGGTACTAGAGCCCTAGAGGTTCCCAGTGTGGGCGCTTTTCCTTGAAAAGCCAAAAACCCAAGGCATACAAAATAAGCATGCACATCAAAATTGAATCACTGTGAAAAGACTTTGGGGGGTCAAAGAAAAGGTAATCAGTCAGGCGATGATTTCATGAGAATTCCTTTTATCGTAGCTTAACTACGAGGTCTTCTAGGTATAGCCTCTAGTCAGCCCTCGGACATGAAATACTTGGCTCTCGTGATTAAACAACTTAATTGACCAGAGAAAATTGAGAAGCTTGCCCATGGTATTAATAGTCAATCTCTAGTACCTTTTGATCATTAAATTAGCGACCCCATACTTTTTTAGTTTTTTACCTTTACAACTGTTTATGTGTTTGATTATATTACAATTTAATGTTTATTGTTGCTGACAAATGGTTTAAAATTCTGTTACCAATCAAATTGGCTACCTACAACTGCATATGATTTTTAATTGTATTTGAGAATGCAATTACTGTGCCAATGTTGTTTGATTTTGTAGTGATTGAAGAAGGCTAAGGACATTCATCTCAAATGCTCTTCCACCTCGACAAACGAGCTTCAACTCAATAGATTCCGAGGACGGAATCTACATCAAAAAGGGGGGCATGTTAACCCTCACCCACATTCCTATCACCTAAGACGGACGCCATATTATTTATTTGGTAGAGTCAGGTACCGGGCTTGTTGGTCCAATAGGAAAAAGGTAAGATAGATCGTCGATGAGAGGCGCACTCTAACTGGAACATTCAAGGATTAGTTGGCTAAGCATGGGTGCCCAAGTGTGAATGGGGCGAGCTCATATAAAAGTCAACTAAACCTAAAATTCACTCATTCTCTCATTTGTGCAATTGAAGAGTGCTCTTGCTCCATCTCCATCTTCTTCTTCTTCATCTCCTTGTGTGTGTGTGTGTGTGTGTGTGTGTATGCACGTGAGAGAGAGAGAGAGAGTGTGTGTGTGTGTGCGATTGAGCATTGCGACGACAGCACGGCGGCGGCGAAGCGGTTGAGCGCGGCGCAGAGGCGGCTCCTTCTTCTTCGGGACGAAGAATTCTCCACGACAACAAAGCGTAGAGCGGTGAGTGACACACCATCGCCATCTTTGCGCTTACTAGTTTAAGCTAGTTGCATGCTTGGAGCCATTTGTGGCTCACACACAGTGTATCGACAAGTTCCTTGCATTGACACGTGCGACAAACGTGCACGCTCTTCCCTTGTACATAAAACAAAAGAATAAGGAATACATGTCCAAGACGACCGCTTGGGTATTCCTGTAGATAACACTTGTGAGCACTCTGCAAACACACATTTGAAATCACCTCCGCAATAGGTTTTCCTTATAGTTGCTAGAAATGTGACGTTTGTGGTAGTTGGTTTTGTCCACACATGACCATCCCCACTGATTGTTCCATTCCATCCATAGCTGACCTCTCGATATTTGGCTGTGGTGGAAATTTAAACACCATGTTTCCATTGTAGCTTGATGGAATTTCTTCCACCCACTCCCATTCCGATGATGCGATCAAGGTCTTTAGCTTTGAAGATCTCATAGTGGGATGTAACACTAGCTCCACTATGCTAAAGGAATCACTGATCGGAGCCCGGTCCTTCTTGCATCCCTCTTGTAGTGGGGAGTCTAGGTCGATCACCCCATCTTTGGGTGTTTTGTTGGTGGGGTCAAAGTGAAAGTCTTCTTTCTCTTCATCAAAAGAAAGCAATAGTATGGCGGCAGACTGTAGAGGTGTAGTAGGTTTCACAGGGGAATCCAAGAATGCTACATACTCTGTGGAAAATTTAGCATCCAAAACATAAAGAGGAGAGCTATTACCTTTACCTGCATTCTGCAAATGAAATGTTAACGGTTCACCTTCAATAGATTTTGCTACGGCAAACACATTATAACCATCTGGTACATTTATGTCAGCTCCAGATAGAACCAACAAAGATCCTTCCGATGATAGGTGGTGTTGTTTGCCAACTCCCACACCACCCACGTGAACGATGAAATGAGAGCTTTCCATTGAGAGAGAGAGAGAGAGAGAGAGAGAGAGAGAGAGAGAGAGAGAGAGAGAGAGAGGAAATAAGTGTGATGGAGGTGGGAGGAATGTGTTGGCAAAGTGAGGGACAGGAGGAGAGGATGAGAAGGGAAGATAGAGGAGAGAGCAAGCTATAGTAGTGAAGGTGCCCTGAGCACAGGATGTAGGTAGAGTGGACAAACGGATGTGGATGTAGTGAAGGGAGGGACAGCTGGAGGGAAAGATGATAGAGAAATGGGGTAGAGTTGAGAGAGGATTTTATAGATAGTCAAGAGAGAGAGAGAGAGGTTGTTGGAGAGAACTGAGGTAGAGTGGATAGAGGTTTGTATACATAGTCAAGGGTGGGAGAGGTTGGAGTAGAGCTGAGAGAGAACTGAGGGGTAAAGGTAGAGTGGATAGAGTGGGGTAGGTGAAGTGGACAGAGGGAGAACTCAGGGGTAAAGGTAGAGTGGATAGAGTGGGGTAGGTAAAGTGGACACAGGGATATAGAGATGGTGAGTGATGGTAAGTAGAGAGGTAGAGGAGGAGAGATCACTAATAGATGGAAAAAAATGGTAAGCTATATTGAGCCATCTCTTTATATAACTCGATACAAGTGAAATGGTGAGAGTAGGGAGGGTGGAGGTTGAAATGGTTCCAAAAAAATAAATTTGAGGAGTCACTCTAGCGATGTCGCTATTGCCTCCTCAATTTTTTATAATAAAAGCAATACTCTTTAGATCTTTAAGGTCTCTTTCTATAGTTTCCTACCATGTTAAAACTCTATTCTTCTCTCTCTCTCTCTCTCTCTCTCTCTCTCTCTCTCTCTCTCTCTCTCTCTCTCTCACACACACACACACACACACACACAGCCGTTTTTTGACCTAGTAGACAGCAGTTCACTCTTTTGACCATAACTTGCTCATCCGAACTCCGATTTAGGTGATCTATAGCCTCAATCGAAGAGCACGAAGCCCTCTACGCATTGATGTAAAGACAGAATTTTTCTGTGTAATGGAAGGCTTTGCTGTAACAGCATCTCAGAACTGAAAAAACTGTCAAAACTTTGCGTTTTTGTTGCCGACTTGAAGGCAATGTCAGACAAAACTCGCAAGGGTGGAAAAGCCACACTCGCCATGGAGAATGATGCAAAATCTCCAAGGAATTTGGATGCTAATCCAACCACATCGTCTACAACAACGGAAGCAATGATCATGGCTTACTTGATCTCGTTACAAGAAACCGTCAACAAGCAAGGTGAAGAGTTGCGCGCACTTGCAATGGAGAATGGTACTTTAAGAGTTCTCGTTGTGGAGAATGAGCACCTCAAGAAGGTTCTTGAAATGCAAACAACACGCTTGATGCATCTTGAGAATGAAGTTCAAGAATGTAAACGCTCTCTTGTGGACATGAATGTAGTGAAAGAGCGCTTGAGCAAAGTTGAGAGTGATCATGTATTGAAAGAGGAAACGATAGATACAATACGACATGATGTATGTGAGATGAGAAATGCATCCAAATCATGGGCTGATATATGTAAGGATAATGTGGTTTCTACATCTCCTATCACGCAAGCCGTTGTCCAAGCAAAGAATGTAGAGAATGTGGACACTCAAGAATTGCAAGAACGACAAAAACGTTCAAAGAACATCGTCATTCGTGGAATCAAGGAGGAAAGCATGGAAACACCCCAATCTCTTGCGGTTGCTATTGAAGAGTTTTTTGCTACACACTTTGGCATGTCAGGAATCATGGCTTATGGTGCACATCGAGTTGGAAAACAAGGAGTCCCTCGCTCGGGAGAAAGACCTATTGTATGTACCATGGCTGATGAGGTAAAGAGAAAGATCATCCTTGACAATGGTTGGATCTACCTCAAAGGAACGGGTTGTAATGTATATGAGGATCGCACTCTTATGCAACAAAATGTATGTCGCAAAGCATACGAGGAAAGAAGCAAGAAGGTTAAGGTATCATCTCAAGAAGAAAAGGCACTTGAGGAGGATGCAAGTCCACCCAACAAATAGGGACACATGATCTATGAGACCAACTCACGCTTGCGAATAAGCTTTTGGAATTGTAACGGGTATCCATGGAATGCGGGAATTGGCATTGATGAGCTTACCAATGACTCCGATGTGATACTTCTTGTCGAAACATGGGAGCATGATGCGCAACGAATTCTTGGATTTGACAAATACGATGTACATTCTTTGATGTGGGCCAAAAATGCAAAGCAACGAAGAGGCCAAGGAGGCGTAGCATGTATGACCAAAAAGGGTTTGAAAGATGTTTCCATTGTCAAAGAAGATAAGTATAAACGCTACTTATGGCTGAAAATCAGCCCACCAAATGGTCAAGTCATGTTTGTGGCCGGCTGCTACATTCCTCACTATGACTCCAACTTTTATGCTCGCTTGAATATGGATAGAGATCAGCCCTTTGTTGAACTAGAGGAAGACATTGCTCATTACAAGGATCAAGGTGAAGTCATTGTTTTTGGAGACATGAATGCTCGCACAAATATGTTACAACACGACACACAACAAGTCGACATGCCGCATGTATCAAGAAGAGTGGATGACTCATACATGTATAATCGAAGTTCTAATGATGCAAACGAAGTGGATCACTATGGAAAGTCACTTCTACATATGTGCAATAGTACCGGAATGCTCATTGCAAATGGTGTATCTCTATGGCAAGGCACCAATGACTTTACATGTAGAAAGCACAATGGTGCTAGCGTGATTGACTATATGTTGTTCTCAGAAGCCACTCTACAATGCATACAAAGCTTTACACTTGGTGAATGGAATCCGGAATCGGATCATAGGATGTTATGTATTGACCTCAAGTGTGGTAAACGGCCCGAGCATGTAGCCTCCAATCATGATGTGAATCATTTGTACCTACGTCTAGACTTCAAACGAGCACTTATATATGCTGATATGGTGGACCAAATGTTAAGCATGATAGAGCATCAAGGGAGCCCAACATTAGAATGCACGTGGAAAGTTTTCAAAGAAGTAATTTTCTCTTGTGCGAAGGAATGCTTTTCGGCGAAACACATGTCTTGCAAAAGGTCTAAGAAGGGTAGCACCAAGAAGAAATGGTTTGACATGGAATGTAGTCAAGCCCGAAAACACTTGCTAAGATTGGATGCAATCAAAGACAAGGAAGTTTACTTGGAATGTTCACACACATACAAAGCACTTGTTCAAAAGAAGAGGAGAAGGTGGGAAGTCGAAAAACAACTTCTTTTAGCACAAGAGAAAGCACATGCATGTGGCAAGTTTTGGCAAAATCTAAAAGGCAAGCGCGTTGAGAGCTTTGGTGACTTGACTCTTGAGGATATGTATATGCATTGTAAGAACCTCTATGAGCAACCCAATGTTGATAAGATGGAGGGTTGTAGCTCCCTTCCATTTATGTCTCCCTTCTTTACCATTGAAGATGTATGCCGCGCGCTTGAGAAACTTGCTACTCGCAAGGCAGGTGACCTTCAAGGTGTCAAGGCTGAAATGATTAAATGGACAAGCAAGAAAACACGATATTGGATATGCGATATGTTTCACCTTGCACTTCAGTATGGCATGCCTCATGATTGGAGTGCAAATTGGATCAAACCTTTGCACAAAGGAGGAGATGTGAACAATGTGAACAACTATCGCACTATAATGGTTGGTTCTTTGATGGCAAAGTTATTTGGATGTATCATGGAGATGAAGATAAGTGAATGGGCTGAAAAGAATGGCAAACGTGCGCTTGGCCAAGCAGGTTTTCGAAAGCATCATAGCACTATTGATCACCTTGTCACTCTTCGAGTTCTTATGGAAGCGTCTCGATTGAAAGGAAAAAAGTTGTATTGTTGCTTTGTGGATTTCAAGAAAGCTTTTGACATGGTACCGCGAGGAAATCTTTGGAGACGTATGCAAAGCCTTCAAGTGCCGAGAGAATTTATGCATGCAGTCTTTCGCATCTACCAAAAAGTGATATGTCGATTACGTATGGGAGATGGAATTTCAGAATTTTTTGCAAGCACTATTGGTGTCAAACAAGGATGCCCACTTTCCCCAACCCTCTTTGGGCTACTCATTGATGAATTGGAATACATGGTTCTTGATTTTATGCAGCAAGAAGGCATAGAAGAGGTTAAGATTGGAAATGCGGTGATCATGCTTTTGCTTTATGCCGATGATGTAGTGCTCTTGGCACATACCTTAGAAGATGCACAAAAGCTTATGAGTGTCTTGGAACGCTTTTGCTTACATAGCGGGCTGATCGTGAATGGATCCAAAACCAAGGTTATGCTTGTAAAGACCCTCAATGATGAAAATCCATGCATTGTATACAACAATGAGAAACTTGAAGTGGTAGATCACTTCAAGTACCTTGGCCTTGAGGTTCCATCCAATCATAAATGGAAGGATTGTGCAATGCGTCGCTTGGAAGCCGGAAAGAGGGCTTATTATGCATTTGAGAACATGTGCAATGCAGGAGAGATCAAGTGTTGGGCTCTCAAAAAGTACCTCTTTGACACATTGGTGACACCGGTGCTTCTTTATGGAGTGGAGGTGTGGGGTGGAAGCATCGGGAAGTCTACTTGGAAAGAGTTTGAGAATGTTCAAAAGCATTTTCTCACCAACTTTCTCCAAGTCAAGACACAAACACCCTACATGCTCTTACTTCTTGAGTCCGGATCGCTTCCCATTGAGGTCTTGGGCATGGAAAGGGTTGTGGAGTACATGCGTAAGACACAACGTAGCCCTTTGCATCGACTTCCTAGAATCGCATATGAAGCAAGTCAAAAGGTTCAAAAGACATGCAAGAGCAAAATACTAAGTTCGGGGTGGATGCTTGATATCAAGAAATGGTTTGGAAGATGGGATGCATGTCACTTGGTCAAGGATGCGTCGATCGACTCCCAAGTTAATGAGGCCTTCTTACAACGCCAATGTATCATGGCTTGGGAGAAATCCGGAGGTTCTCGCTTCAGCCATTACACCACACACGTTGCCCCAAACTACAAATCTCTCTTCTTCTCGGAACGAGGTAACCGAACCCATTCCTACATCCTTGAGCCCATCCCGTTGAGTGCGATCCGCACCATTGCCTCCATTCGTCTTAGCTCCCATTCTCTACGCTGCGAGACAGGACGTTGGGGCACTGGCGAGGAGTGTCATCGACTTTGCACCTTATGCCCTCGTCAAGTGCGAGAGAGTGAGTACCACACACTACTTGAGTGCTCAGCTTTTGACCACATTAGGTCCTCTTTTCCCCATATATTCAGCCATGAGCTCTCCCTACATACCTTCCTCTCCCAACCACGATGTGGACTCTCTATTGCGACGCTCATTTCAGCCATTTTTGAGCATCGAGAGTCACTTATGAACTCCACCCACACCACGTGACATGTTCATTTGGTCCCATAGGTCATATTTGACCTCCCAGGACGATAATAGAACTATCTATCTATCTCTCTCTCTCTCTCTCTCTCTCTCTCTCTCTCTCTCTCTCTCTCTCTCTCTCTCTCTCTCTCTCTCTCACACACACACACACACACACACACATATACATACATATATATAAAGAGAGATATATATTTATTCATTTATTTATTAAAATACATATATACATATAAATATAAATATATATATATATACCTTTATATTTATATATTTATACAAATAAATAAATATAGATACATAAAT
>NW_028221399.1:236733-241733 GCF_014529385.1 Adiantum capillus-veneris | reverse complement strand
TCCTCCCTCTCCCTCCCTCCCTCCCTCCCTCCCTCTCTCTCTCTCTCTCTCTCTCTCTCTCTCTCTCTCTCTCTCTCTCTCTCTCTCTCTCTCTCTTTCTTTATTTATGTTGATGTAAGACTAAACAAAACCCATGTTAATGTGTTGAAGGTGTTGCAGGATTGGAGAAAATCTCACCTAGAGGACATTCAACCACATTCGGCTGTACAGGTCATCCCTTTGAACAAATGCCGAAGAATTCTATTTTTTTGGCATTTATTATTCACATGCAATCTAGTATAGTAGTATTGGTACAGTTAATATACATCTCCATTGCTTCATAGCATATGTGCATTGATGACAGTTTATGATTAGAATATCCATGATCTCTCTCTCTCTCTCTCTCTCTCTCTCTCTCTCTCTCTCTCTCTCTCTCTCTCTCTCTCTCTTCGCAAGGCTTTCATCTATGAAAATGAAACTTATGTGAGTATCAAGAAGAACATCACTAAGGGAAGTAGTGTGTAATAGTATTGAGATTTATAGATTTCATTTCAATTTCTTGCGGGAAACAAATGGCTACGAAAAATTTGTCTTTTATTAAGAATGAGCACGTGGTGCTCTTAAGCAAGGGCGAGGAAGTTGGGAAAGGAATTGTGATACAGTCTCTACCCCACAAAAAGCTACATGGAAGAGAGTTGCCTAGAGGGACATTGGGAGTAGCCGTCCAATTGGCATCAGCTCCCGGTCTCACATTGCCACATGTTCCACACATTGACGATGATGTGTGCACCTTAGATGCATCAGTGGTACAGTTGTGGCGTGGCCGATAAGAGAATTGGTAATGATACCTCTTAATTTTATTCAGTCTTACATGCTCTCTTTTGCAAGCAACATCTAACACTTTGTGTCCAGGAAAAAGGACAACGAACTGTATCCTCTAGGGGCAAAGGTTCAGTACCTGTCACTCCACGAGCCACTAGCATAGCATCGGGTGCTCCACCCAAACCAAGCGTTTCAAAGCCTCCTCCAAAGACTCTTGCTGCAGAGGTAAGCCACTAGATTTTAGCACTATTTCCTCATGAAATTAATCGTTGTTTGCCAGTAACCTAGGCTAATAATTATTTGCCTATCGCCAAGTAGTCGACGGGTGTCAAGAAAATAAGTGCAGATCAAGCAAGTGAAGTTTTTGAAATCAAGTGGGTCACACGAGCACAGAAAGAAGAGGGCCCTAGCTGGGAGCCCCCCAAGAAAAAGGGTAGAATTTCTTTGAAAAAGGATGCAGCTAGCACAAAGAAAGAAGTCACCAAAGCGAAAGGAGTGGAGAAGTCAGTGAAATCCAATGCAGAGGGCACTACACAATCCGAGATACCAGCACCATCAAAGGACCAGGTCCCTATTGCAAACTAGTCAAGTGAAGAAGATGACAAAAGAGAGGATGCGGGGGATGAAGATCGCGGTCTTTTTACTATTACCGAGAAATCCACGCTGAAATGGGATTTGCTCGACGACACTTTGCACCGCCTTCAGGTTGGTAATTTCTAACATGGTATGCTCATCCAACATTCCTGACACAAACTACAAGATTGAAAACTTTTCAAGTACGGTTATACATGATACTCGCAAGTACCACTGCCACCAATGCCATTGTGCCGCTTGTTACCACATCCAGCGGTACGGCCAGTGCAAGATCGGGTGAACAATCTAGCGTTGGAGTTCTCTAGGAATGGATATGTTCCACATCGTGCCAGGTTCATGCTTTCAATAAGGACTCCAGATCTAGATCCAGTAGAAGTTAGTCATGCTATTCGAAAAACCTGGATCCAATCTGGATGCAACTTAATGAGGATTTTGAGAAACAATTGCATAAATCCGGGTGGGGGGACGTTAAAGGAAAAATGTTGTACACATGGGATGGGAATCACCATCTTCGGGCATGGAATGCACAAATTGATACATGGACATTACTTTTTACACTATTGTTTCTGACTCAATATCAAGATGAGATGAATTTTGTGAACTATGCAAGAGGATTTTGCTATGCAGCTCACAAAGAGGAGCCTAAGTACCATTGTTGTGTGGAAGCCTGCATGGTTAAGGTCACTAAAGAGAACGAGGGAGAAGTTCTCACTGTGGTGGCACGCTTGAATTGGTAAGCTTAGCTATAACATAATTAACGCATCCTAGTTGAATCGATAAGCTTAGCTATAGCATGATTATTGCTTCCTAGTCAATTCGATAAGCTTAGCTATAGCATGATTATCGCTTCTAGTCTTTTAATGGTGTAAGTTTTGTTGGCACAGGATTAATGAAAAAGGCTATGTAAAAAGTTCCTTCATAGATATGCTATGTATGGTAAGAGCAACGGGCACAACCAACATGGATACATTGCTTAAGGGTTTGGAGGAAGATGTTCCAGGCTGGTTGTTGCAACGAGAATTAGATGTTGAAATGAACAAGCGTGGGGAATTGCGGAGACGCTGGTACAATGTTCCTCTTATCGTGCTATCCCAACTTCTATATCCGGTAAGTTTCATTGTCCTTTAGGTTATTCTCACCATGACAATGTAGTGGATCAAACAAAGAATGAACTACTGTCATGATTCAGGCAAAGTATACAAAGGCTTTGCAATCTGTGAGTAATAAGCAAAATGAGCTCTCAACGAAGGAGTTCACTACCCATTACCGCAACGCATTCTATAAGGCTGACAAGAAAGGCCGAAAAAATACAAACAGGCATCCGCAATTGCGGATCCTAACTTAGTAGAAGAGTGGTGGAGGTAAGATTTCTTTCAAAGGGAGTTAAGTTTACATTCATGTGGTGCATAAAAAATTTTAACATTTGTTTCTAGATTTTTTATGGACATAGACTGGAGCAGGAGACCAAAGTGGTTGACAGATGATCGAATATATAGTCTTGCATGCGCCAACCTATCGATCGATCATCGTAGCAACGTGCTAAGGGCCTTGGTTAGCAATGACCCAACCACATTATATCCAAGCCTAAAATCCGTAGTAAGTAAGTTCATTTTGCGATAAATGTTTCACAAAAAAATATTATAGTATTATATAACGTAGTTGTGTGATAATGTAGATGACCACTCCGTGTTTTGCACTTGGTTACGTTGAGAGACATGGTGGAATCGACTTGTGAACGAGGCTACAAGACAGTATGCTTTGCTAAAGAAATCATGTCGTCTCCCTGAAAACGACACCGTTGTGACAACTATACAGGAGTGGCAATCGAGGTACAGTGGCACATTGTATGAAGTGGAGTGCGAGAGATTGAACGATGGACTCAAAGATAACAAGCAAAAACAGAAGGAGGGTACTAACATGGCTTCCAAACGGGCATTTTACAGGTATGTAATCTTGTCCTAATTGAATCCTAAACCCTAAAAAATTTGGGTGGTTGACAATAAGTATATTTTGGAAAACATATACCAGATGGGTGCGGAACATGGGTTGGACAGATAGAGTTCCAATTACAAAAGAGTGGATCAATGTGAAGCACACTGCATGCATGTATACGGAAGAACAATGTGCAGCATTGTGGCCAAAAAAAGTGTATGTTGAGTGTCCTCTTTTCATTGACTTTGCAAAGGACACATTCCCCCCAAACGAGCGGGAGCGTTCAGGGAGGCAGAGACCAGGAGAGTTAAAAGACAACAAGAAGAGGTAAAAGCATACAAAGACATAGTTAAACTATTTTCAAGTCATGTGAGGATTTATTTGCAACCCGTGATATTATTTTTGCCAGGGTAAGAACCTACATTCCCTAAAAGGAAAAGATGTTGTGACTGAGGAGACACATAACGAAGAAGGGGAGGAGGAGGATCGTGAACCAAGGTGCAGCGATGGTGAATGTCCTTCGGAGTTTGAGGATGATGAAGACAAAAGTGATGTGCCGCCTTCTCCAACTGCTAAACCTACAAGAGCCCCACAATCTACCAAGGCAAGTTTTCGCACACCCTCATTGTTTCCTGAATGGAGAGGTTGTACTAATAGTATTCGTGTAATTTATATGTTCTCCATAGGGGAGCAGCACGAAGAAGGATAAAGGTCAAGTAATGGACATAGATACTCTGATGCCTCCAAACAAGGTTAGTACATCAAGTCCTAAAGCAGGTCAAGAGGGATACATGCAATCAATGGGAGAGAACCTATTAACACCGAGACCCTTGTCGGCATAGAAGCACCAAGAAGCCTAGAGAACCAAGGCACATTAATCGAGTCACCTCATCTTCCAACCCATGTACCCATGGAATCTGTGGGTATACAGGGGAACATGCAAGCTCCTAATAATTCCACAACATATCAAGAGTCTGAACCATCCAAATAATCCTCAATACCTCCCCAACAACAACAAGAACCATTGCCATCAAAATCTCATAGTCATATCCCAAAGCCTGAACAAGCGCCACCAACATTTCATACCACTTCAGAGCCTCATGTTCTTCCTCCGCATGATGAGGCACATGATCAAGCACAATGACAGTGCACAGAGATTGGAATTAGTATAGGGCCTGGTTATATACACCGCTAGGCATCCACGGAAAGTGAAGGATTGCAGGATGCCATACACGCTAAGGAAATGCCAACAATTATCGGTCTACCTCGTAAGTATAGAATGATTGATTGTGGTATATGTTGTGCAGTTCGCAAGGTATTTAATATAGTGGGTGGATACAGATGATGTGAATGGCACAATAACCGAAGTTTCAACAGTATTGTCTACTGTAGCAGAGACTGGTCACCGTGGAGAGCCTGCTCTGCTGCAGGTGTATAGCAACAAAGAGAAGATATCTTTAAGTATATAAAATACAGTCACTTACCTGTTTGTTATATCCAGATATCATGGTACAATGCAACACTCCACCTCACGATGAAGTGCAGAATTCAACGGCACATAGCTCTGGTATGCTAACGACCTGAGGTACTCCTGATATTACTTACTAACTGGATATTCATTTCTTTAAAATCAGATCCTGCGGTTTTAGCCATTGATCTTATGGGAGCAGCTG
>NW_028221399.1:196733-231733 GCF_014529385.1 Adiantum capillus-veneris | reverse complement strand
TGGTTGAGTTTTCTTAATATATGATTTTTTTGGCTCTACCCTTTTTTTTTAAAGGGTTTTGGTAGGAGGAGTTTTGAAGGCATGGGCATTGAGGCAATAGAAGAGACAAGTGATGATAGATTGACGAACCTACTCTACCAAGTCAAGTAGTTGTCAAAGTTTGCTTATGTCAAGGAAATATTTAATGTTACCTTCTATTTGTAGGGATCTTTCAAAGGCTTCAACAATGAAATTCTAGAATTTCAGAAGGTCTTTAGTGACCTTACAGAGGAGCATGATGTTGTCAACTATGTTCACGTTGTGACGTGTTTTTGAAAAATGGTGTGGGCCACCCCAAACACTTTGAGAGATGTTTTTAGGTGATTTTGGACCCATTGGATGTCAATAAATCATGTTCATACAAAGTGTACAAAGGCGGTGTGTGCCAAGTGTCTCTACGCATATGGGCCAATTGTGCGGGGTACATAGTTTTGTTGTTTCTGTACATAGAAGTGTCAGGACTTCAAAGAGTGAGTAAGTGCTTAAAGAATATGATGAAAAAATGAACTTTTATCAACTTGCGGTCGTGAATGAAGAGGGATATTTAGCTGTGAAGAAGAAACTCTGTGCTAGTGCAGTCTGCGACGAAGGGTGGGGGTTTTGATGTAGGGGTGCCCCTCTTGCCCTTGCGAGAGCATGGTGTGGCGAGTTGAGAGTGCATCTCTCCTCAATGGGGTGATGAAAGTGGGTGGTTAGATCTACATATTGACCTCTCTTCATCTTGGTTTGAGGTATGGCAACCATGTTATGTGTAGTTCCTTATGGTGCAACTAGTCGATGGTAGACTATGTGCTGCAATTCCTTGCTTGTGCATATGCAAAACAGCAAAGGTTTTCCCCAAGTTTTCCATAAAATTTTTTTGAGTTTTTTTTTTGTTGAACTTTGTGAGTTTTCAAATTGGGGTTGATTTAGATGGGTTTTGGTCAAACTATGTGTGTATATAGGAGCGTGTATGGAGTCTCTACTAGCACATGGAAGGGCGTTTGAAAAGAAGTGAAGCCCTTGGTTTTATGAGAAAAAATGCAGGGATTTTCATTGTTTTTCCTTACTTATTTTCTTTGGTTTTCTTGATCTCTTTGCTTCTTTTACTACATCCAAGTGTAGTGAGAGTGTAGCGGTGTAGAGGGAAGCTAATCGAAGCTAGTCAAGGTTGAGTGTGAGTGAGGCTGCCAAAATTTGTGAGCAAGGATTAACCCACATTATCTTTAGAGAGCTATTCTCTTCATCCTCTTTTCTTGGTGTTGGTGTCAGGTGTTGTAGAGGCCAGACCCCCAATCCTTCACAACATTTAAGATATTTTCAAAGCAAGAACCTCAACAAAGAGCACGGGGGTTAAGAAGGTGGCATAACTCCAAGATGAAAGGAAGAAGTTTCATAACCCTTGTGAGTAGCATGGAAAGAATGGTTGTAAACCCGAGGTTGAAGACTTTGCATTTTTGCTGTTTTTAAGTCTTATTCTGATAGAGGAGGGAGAGTCTAAGCCCCTATAGACAACGTCAGTTGTGAATGACGTAGATGTTGAAGAGACACCTAAAGATTTCATATAATAAATGGAGAAGATCCAAAGCAAAGAGGTTTTGGATGTGGCGAAGTTCAAGGCAAGGAACATCACAAAGATAGAAGAGTCCATTCATATCCTAGAGGAATAGCTTGATCCCTTGCTATGCACAAATTTCCATGCCCACCTACATGATAAACACTAAGGACTATGCGTTGCTACATGATATACAAACTCTCTTTGATCTAAGAGAGGACTATTGCCTTGCCATTCTAGCATAGTGGGTAGAGCATGTTAAAGGCTTTGTGGACTTCAAAACACCATCCATTATCATCATCATTACTTGATATAGCATCTAAAAAAATTATTAATTAGTCTCATGTTGGAAAGCATGTACTAAAGGTTCTCCAAAGGTATGACAAGCAAGGGCTTCCACAGAGGAAGAGTTCCATCAAATTCAATAAAGGTTTGAAAACCAAGGGCTTCCACAGAGGAAGAGTTCCATCAAATTCAATAAAGGTTTGAAAACCAAGGGCTTCCCACACACAAAGGAAGAGTTCCACCAAGTTCAAAAAATATTGAAGATAGAAAGCATGGGAAAAAAAGGTTGCAAGAAAAATCAAAGAGCAAAAACCAAGTTTTTTCATTGGCCTCTAGAAAGAGGAAATTTTTGAAGATGATAAAACCTTAAGGTGTTTCTTTAGTACTTGCTAGAAGAGAACTACTAGGTACTATGTGAAAAGGGATCTATCATCACGAAAATAACATGTATTATTTCAACATACAAAAAAACAAATTCTTCATGTACAACAAGATTGAACCTATTTGTACTTGCATGTGGATCTTGAAAAAATCCTCATCAGAATGGGGAGGTGGGAAATCCTCAAAAAATTGTGCTTACTATTGTAGGTGAAATCTCTTTAACACTTTTGGATGCTTTGTATGTACCTGGGACGAAGAAGATCCTTTTGTTTTCATCTTCACTTGTAAAACTTGGTCTTGTAATCAAGTTTGTGGATGACAGGTGTATTGTGCACAGTTTCAACTATTGTGACATCTAGCAATTTTTTTCATCGGCCGTATAAAATCACCACTTACAAGAAATGTTCCAAGATTACCACTTACAAAAAATGTATGGAAGATTTAGCATGTGTAGTTTTTTTATTGAAGGGTTGCGTTAGATGCAAAACTTTGGTTGCATGTTTTGGTCACCTAAACTTTCCCGGTTTTTCGCGTTTGCAAAAATTTGATGTGCTTGCTTTGTTGCCCCCTCTTGAGGCACCATTAAATATGTATGCAAAGCCTGTATTTTGGGCAATATAGAGCATTTCAATTTTGCTAAGGATGGTTCTAGGCAGGCTACTTGCAAATTGTAGCTTGTTCATAGTGATGTTTTTTGGTCCGATGCATACTCTATTTTGGAACTCATTTGTACTTCACAACTTTTATTGATGATTACTTTGCCCATGCATGGGTGTATCCTCTTAAGACAGAGTCCGAAGTGTTTATGTGCTTCAAGAATTTTTTGTGTATGGCTGAAAATATATCTGGTTCTATTGCGGCCACCTTGTGTTTTGATTGGGGGTTATATGTTCGAAGTGTTTATATGCTTCAAGCATTTTTGCATATGGCTGAAAATGTATCTAATTCTATTGTGACCACCTTGCATTTTGATTTGATTTTATTTTATTTTTTTATTTTTTATTTTTTTTGGGGGGGGGGGGGGGGGGGGGGGGGGGGGGAGGGGGGGTGGTATATGTTCAAGGAATTCAATGCCTTTTTAGTGATTTGTGGGATAAAACACCAATGTATAGTGCTTTGTCTCTCTCAAAAAAATAATGTTTCTAAGACAAAAGAACAGGTCAATTATGGAGATTGCATGATGTATGGTTGAAAGCCAAGTTTTGCAACAAGCATTTTGTCTTGAAGCTCTCATGTGTGCTACATATGTACTAAATAGGCCTCCCACTACACCGTTGTTGCCTATCATATGCATTGTCTATCATTCAGTGCATATGAGGCTTGGCATGGCAAGAATCCATTTGTTAGTTACTTGCTTGTGTTTGGTTGCTTGTCTTATGCTTTGTTGCTTGAGCAACAACGTAGAAAATTGGATGATAAGGCTGTGAAATCTAAAGTTTTTTGTTATAGTTTAGAAAGAAAAAGTTATAGGTTCATAGCATCTGTAAACAAAGTATGTCTTAATTAGTAAGATTTTTTTGTGGAAGATGCAATTTTCCCTTTTAAGTATATACCAAGGAGACATATATGATATGTTGTTGCCTCTGCTCAATGGTGAAAGTATGCATGTAAATCCTAATGAGGCACATGTGCATCCTGTGCAAGTTTCAAATGATGATACAAAGAAGTCCTTTTCTAATGCAAATTTATAGGCTGTAATTGATAAGGATAGGGCTGAAAATGAGTACGCTAAAGGTATGCCAAGATGGCTAGTGTTGGACAATAATTTGGGTGTTCCTTTGTCTAGTTATACTCATTTAGGTTTTCAACATTTCCTACTTAGACACATAAGGATTGCATTTTTGAATGGTTATTTGCATGAGGAATTGTAACCTTGTGGTAAAGGGCAGGAAAACAAGGTTTGTAGGCTTAAAACAACTTTGTATGGTTTAAAGCGACCTCCACATGCTCAGTATGAAAAGATTCATTGTTACTTCGACGCACATGGTTTTCAAGTGTATTTTTGAATAGACTACTCTATGTTGATGACATGTAGCTCACTAGACCAAATGAGGGACATATTGCTGATTTTAAGGCTGATTAGAATGCCTTTTTTGAGAAGTCAATTCGGGATTTTCCATCATTATTTGAGCCTACAATTTAAGTAGGTTGATGGAGGTATTTCTTTCTATTGATGGAGACATTGTTGCGTAGATTCAACCTTGAGGATTGCTAGCCTATTGCTACTTCTATGGAGACAGATTTGAAGCTTAGCCTTCATGTTGCTGGAGATTACTTTGATGTCGCACTCTATTAGCACTATGTTGGTTGCATCATTGATGTATGCATTGCGAGGCCATATATTTATTATGCAATCTCACAAGTGGGCAAATTTATGCGTGTCCCAAGGTCTATGCATTGGAAGAAAATTAAGCGGATATTTCGCTACTTGAGTGGTACTATACATCTTGGTTATTTTTACCAAGGTCAGATCATTGCTACCAAATTTACATGCTGTTTTAGGCTTGGCTAGGGCTTGTATCTATGACACATGGGTGTCCATGAGAGTGGTTTTTTGTTTCATGCTCAACATCTCATGTGCATCATGGTTGATCATGAAGCAGCCTACATTGGCCACTTTTGGTCGTGAGGCTAAGTACATGGTAGCTTCCATAGGTACTATTGTGTTTGGGGAATAGGCCTTTGATTGGCTTGGGTGTTTTCCACCGCTATCTTCATATAGAGTGTTTGGCAATTACAAAGAACCTATTGTTCCATGCCTGCATAAAGCACATTGAGTTGAATAGTCATTATGTAAAAGAAAAACTTTTTGTACGAGAGGCCACGTGAGTTTGATATGACTCCATGCCTATGGCAACCTAAATTTTGAATCTCATATGTTTTGGAACTGATGTTAACCCTTTTTAGCCAACCAATCAAGATTTGTGACAAGTAGAGATTAAATATCATTTGCTAATCAATTGGTTTAGCTAGTAAAATAAATAAATCAAGAGAGAGACATTGACACGAGATAGATAATGGTTGAAAGAGAAATCGCAAAGACTTTATTAGCATTATTTTCACAACGCTCGATCTCTGTTCAATTGTCAATCTGAAAAAAATAATTGGAGGTACTACTCTTAAAAATAAACATTCGAAAGCCAAAAATTCCCCTACAAAGAAGGAGAAAGATCAGACCATGATGATGACACATATATCAAACATAGTTCTACATGTGAGATTGTCCTTAGTTAGCCCGACATGCTTGTGAGCAATCCAGGAAGGAGAGAACTTCATGTGCTACGAGCTTAAAAGTCAAACACCATGTCAGTTCGATAGGACTCAATGCTTTAAGCTCGAGGGGTTCACCGTTCAGTACCCCCCTATATAACGTGCGTTCACGGGATATTAAAAAAACCTCTCCTTTAATATGATTGAATGAATACAATGACCCTTATTTTAGGATTTTTTTTCAAATTTGAATATTAAAACCTCTTGTTTCAATGTATCTCTGCCTAGATTTTTTTTAAAAAAAAACCCTGTTTTCGAACTCACGTTATACATTAACATGATTACATAGTGCACCCCCCGAAGCTTTAAGTAGGAGTAGTGTATCATTGGCATATCTCATCTCAACCTTAAGTTTGAAGCTCAATTTCTAGAAACTAATAATCGAATCTATTTTCAAATGGCAGGATTCTCTAAGGCCTACTTTTAAAAGGGGCGTGTAATTGTGAAGCATTGTCATATTATGTGCACAATGTCTAATTATTGATACAAAAAGATTGATGAAAGCTTCTACTCTTAAGGACTCGATGTTCAAAGAACCAATAAGTGCTTGGGGGGACACACACACACACACACATTGGAACATTATAATTACATGTTTTGAAGATATTTGGATGGATGAAATCCCCTTTCTACTTTTGATCCTACCCTTTTGAAAATATAAAAGGAAACTCGTGATCTCAACATCATTTAGATACATAGCTCGGCTGTAGATACCATGAAACACCTCAAGACTTGAATATATACAACTTATCTTCACAAACACATCACCACACCAATAAAAGTCACCTTCTTACAAACTTGCATTGAGGGGGTGTGTAATAAGTATGCAATATGTGAACCTTTGGACTACAAGGTAGAAAGGACACATATAACTTGTTTGAATTGAAATAAATATTCATAACTTGTTTGTGTTATGGCTATAGAAGTATCGGGTATGGCACACCTATAGCCAATAACTAAATGTTCTCTCTGTTGATTAAAAATGTGTAGTATAATCCTCATGTATGTTTTCCAAATTTTTGCACTTGGTTTGTAGGAGATGACTTGAATGTTATTTGAAATGCATCCTATGAAGGAGAAGTTCAAGAGCACACAACACAGGACCTAGTATTAATGAATGCGCTAAACCAAAGATAAGGCTTGCCCTTGAAGGATGGGTATATACAAGCTGAGGGAGAAAAACCTCCTAATGAGGGAAAAAGGTGCGACGATGTTCGTAAGTGCCTTCTCACACTTCATGAACATACTTTGGTAAAAACTCCCTAAGGGACTATGAACATGAGTTGGCACTCATTTATAGGGAAGTGCCAAATCTTCCACAAAGGGGAGTAAGCTAGCTTTCTTATCATATGACAATGGGGACGGGGGGGGGGGGGGGGGGATTCTTGAAATTAGAACTTTGTAAACCCTCGTGTGAGGTAGATTCATTATTTGAAGTTTGTGGGTAGATTTAAAGCACTCAAGTCTGTTTCTTGTGGTTCTTAAGAGTTTTAGTTTTGTTACAAATTTATACAGTGGATTGCGATGTCAAGGATAGCTGGGGTAGCTCAGTTGGTTAGAGCGTGTGGCTGTTAACCACAAGGTCGGAGGTTCAAGCCCTCCCTCTAGCGGTGCTTTTTTATGCCAGCGAATGTCTGTCTCAGTTGAACGAAAGAATTTTTAGCCATCTTAGCAATACTTTGGAATTGATGGTTTTGAAAAGCCGTCGCGATTTCCATCTTGTCCTTTCCTCCTTTATTTAACAAATTGGTTACGAGAATTCCGTCAGTGCTCTAGAGTGTTGTGTTTGATATCGTCAATATCATTTGCCTAGAAATGCCACCCTTTTGGGTAGAATTTTTTTTTTTGGGGTGATTTAGTGTATTTTTGCGAGTGTAGTTCATAATGTTTACACGGAAAAAAAAGGACAAAAAGCCAAAAATTTTCGAAAAACTGATGAATATTTTAACGTTGCACGTCAATTGAAAGTTTTTTAAAAAAGGACTTTTCCAAAAAGTTACATATAGGCCACAACACAAAATTTTGTAAAACCGATGAAATGCATGGCAAAAAAAGCACCCTTCAGGCTTGCCTAAAACATTTTCCTAATCGAAGAAAATTAAGGAAACATTTAAAACCCTTGCGGTTTCTAGCTCAAAATTTGAAGTATTCCTAATCGCTTCAAAAAAATTTACAGGTATTCCTAATTCAAAGATTCTCTCGACAACAACAAAAACGATGCGCTAGTCTGTAACACGTAGCAACTGTCAATGACGAAGCACGTAGATTTGCAACAGTATTCGCTGGGAAGGACTGATACAACATTGAGAGAGAGAGAGAGAGAGAGAGAGAGAGAGGACACTTTGAAGAGAAGAAAACACTAAAGAGAAAATAAAAGAGAAGAAAACCTCTTTATATAGACAAAAAAAGTTTTTTGATTTTTCACCTTCATATGTCTTTTGACTTTCCACTTTCATCTGTCTTTTCATTTCCTAAACTAACGCTTCACTTATGCACTTAATATGTTTTGAATGAATTTTTATTTTTCTGAGATTGGAGAGATTTGCAACAGTATTCGTTGGGAAGGACAGATACAACATTGAGAGAGAGAGAGAGAGAGAGAGAGAGACTTTGAAGAGAAAAAAACACTGAAGGGAAAATAAAAGAGAGGAAAACCTCTTTATATGAAAAAAAAAAAGTCTTGATTTTCCACTTTCATATGTCTTTTCACTTTCCACTTTCATCTATCTTTTCATTTCCTAAACTCACCCATCGCTTATGCACTTAATATGTTTTGAATGACTTTTTATTTTTATGAGACTGAGGAGACCTAATAGCTCAAAATTTGAAGAATTTACACTAGCTGCTTTGGCACCCACCCCTCCACCCCCTAACACACACATAGAGAAAGGGGTGGCTCTACTTTATGGAGAGCCTTTTATTAAGCTTTTGAGGTCCTAGAGGACACTAGGGCCACCCCATAAAATCTTCTTTTTTCCCACCAATGAGAGAAAAGACTCTTCAAATTCTTGCAATTTACATGTCAAAATTTGAAGAAAATTTGTTGGTCTTTCTCTTAGTAGTGTAAAATTTCGTCAAGACCAAGCTTTGAAATGAAGCCTGGAGTTTGGGATTTCACTCCATAGGAAACACACCAATGGTTCTATACAAAAGACACTAAAGGTCGGTCTTGTGTGAACACTGGGTTCTCTTTTAAAGCAAAGTATTTGGTGGCTATCACCATGTGGTGCTTATTCCACCCATGCGTGGGCAAGAAAAGCAAAGCTATGAAAAAATGTCGACTTGCAAGCTTCTCTCCAGACAAATCCAAAGAAAAAACATGATCTCGACACGTATAGCACCATCCCAAAAGGTCAAAAATTTTGTGAAGCAGCTAGAAGCCTTTGGGGTCCCCCTTTCTTTTTTGTTGGCTAGCTCTCTCAAAACACAAATGCTGGACTTTTACCCCCTTCCTTTTTTCTATTATTTTCTGGTTTAAAATGTCCTAATTTTACCACCTTCATAGTTCTCCGTACGACAAAATTAGCCCAAGGAAACACCTCCACAGCTCAGAATCAGGATATGCAAGCACCTCAAAAGGTAAGAAAAGGTATTATAGTTCAGCATCAAGAGCTATTACTTGGTCATTCAGCTAACATTATAGGTACAATCCCAAGAAACCTCAAAATCCTATCCAACGGGGTTTGAACTCAGTACCTGCTACTCGAGGGAACTGGGGGGCGGGGGAGGGGCGGTGAACATCTCAGAGAAATAGAAAGAGCACATTCTTTGCCCTGAGCTTGCCCTGCTACAAGAGTATTTCTACTTCTATGACATTTGACAGTTGTACTAAAATACCCCCTGCATATGTAGGACCTTCTTCTTAATACTGAATCCAAAGTGCCTCACTCCACTCACGATATGTACTCCGTTATCAAAAAGCCCTGTGTCTGTGGACGGCATCAAGTAAATGCACAAAGCACTGTGATTACATCTCTGCACCATTAGCATAGGGAAGTGCTCCCCTCAAATAAAACATATTACATGGTTTTATAGTTCAATGCAACCCTTCAAACAAAACATCACACAGTTTATTCCACAATAACTTACAAGAAGATTATTGTGACTTGTCACCTCTATAGATACATACATGCGTACGGGGGCAACTGACAATGCCCTTTCGATTACATGAAAATTCATGAAGTCATAAATCTACGCTCATTAATATCTTATGGGTGGTCTTTCCGCTTTTTGAGGTCACATATTTGTAAAGATGAATCCTTCCTTCACAGAAAGCCTCATTTGAAGCTCTTGGCTGTTTAGACCACACATGTCTTGTATCCAATTTGTATCCAAGCAGCAAAGCCACCTCCCATGTCTTTTACCCCTTTATAGCCCTGATACGAAAAAAAACCAAGGTGTCGACACAATCGATACAAACAAATAGGAGACAGTAAATGCCAGAAGACAGGATGCGCATACACACCTCGGCAATTAGGTCATTCACAGCCATCAGTGATCTTCTACCACTCTGGCATCCCTACATAACCAAGAATCAAAACTCAAACGACTCGTTTTGTTTTGTATACAACCGAAACAAGGATGCCGCTGGATATCAAACCTGGGTCTTTACACACCCACACATCCACCTTATCCACTAGGTTACAATCCTGTTGGTGTCACACGCCTTTTTACTCACACATAAGCCACCAAACCAGAAATTAGCCAAAAAACTCCTTACCACAACTACGTTTTCGTCTTTCTTGAGCTTTTGGCAAACCTCATCCACAAAATTGGTATTCTTGACCAGACCTTCAAGGTTACAAACATGTATTACTGATCGTTCTCTTTAAATGCTTAAAGACATAATGACTGTCATAAAATACAAATAGACCTCTCAGATCCGGCCAGGCATACCACAAAATAGTGAAGAAACAACAAGCTTCTGCCCTTTACATAAAAAAATTAATAATGACTACAAGATTTGTCATAAAGCTAAGTACCAATAATTGACAAAAAAATTTACCCAAATGTGGTTTTGCGTTTCTTTGTTGATTCATTCTCTCACAAAGCTTCCTTGAAAATTACTCTCCCGAAAAGTGCTCTTATATGAGAAGAAGAAGAAGAAGAAGAAGAGAATTTTAATGCCGTAGAAAGCTATCCAAGAGATAAAGTGAACTAAACAGGTACTCTCACATCTGCATTTATTTGTACTACAATCGGTTGACTGATGAGTACGTTGAAGTAAATAACGGCTGAGTTTGATATTGAAAGATGATGCAAAACAGGAAAAAGAGGCATTGCTGCCATCGGACCAAAATACAATGGGCGGTAAAACTAAGGAAAAGAAAGCTGCCTGCGTACTCATTCTAGAACCTCAAGTAATGTCCATATTCATGAACAACAAACACTATCTATATCTTCGCTCCCAAGGACGCAGACACGCACATACATACGTGCGCACACAGATTTGCACACACCCCCATACGCACATATGCATGTGCATGCATCCAATGTGCACAGATATACACACGTGGGTCAGCTATAATCTAAGTGGAAAAAAATATACAATGAACTGCACATAATGCACCCTTGTCTTTCAAAAGAAAAAGAACCATTAAGGACAAAATCGCATCAAGTGAGTAGAAATCCAAATGATTAAAGATGCCATAACAAAGCATAGTGTCAATCTGTTGCCGATATTCTGAAAAATGAAATAGCTGTGGTTGTCAACGCTGTTCCTGGTGCAAAAGAGCTAAAAAGAGGGAACGAAATTTAATGCAACCCAAAAAGTTCTCTAAATAGTTGTTTGGCTCAGAGAGAGTCTACTGAAATGTGTTAACTCATTTCAAGAGCATTGCTACTCTAACTGCGTACAAAGCAACACAAACAAGAATTCTCTGCTAAAAAGTAAAAAATGCAGAGTATTGTGATGGGCTTATGTTTGCATTAGGACAAAATGAGGGGCTACTGCTCCCTTAAATTTCATGATAGAGCTGATATGCAAGTGCATGGCAAAAATGAGACTTGGGAAACGCATAGCAAAATTGGAAAAAATTAATATCGACCAGTCAAAGGCTAGGAGTTTGGCAAGGAGAGTCGCTGAGAAATGACATCTGCTAAAACAAAAAATTTAAGAAGCTGAACATGCATCAACAGCTGGAAAAAAAAGATGGCAAAATATCCGACTGACTTAATGCAAACATACCAATACCCCAACAAGTGTAATCCCAATACTGTAAGCAATAAGACAGGCAGTATGTGTGACATAATGATACTTAATTCATGAGGTCAGAAGGGGTCTGAGAAAGAGCGAAACATAAGGGCAAAAGCTCTTCATCCAAAGTATCACACTAGTAAAATAGAGGTGTCCGTATTCTCGAATCTCAAGAACTTCCAAGACTATTTAATGGAGGGGGACAAAAAAGCAACAACAATAACAACAAACAAGCCAACCAAAAGGACAAACTTAGAACAGAATGAACCAAAAATAAAGCAAAACATATGAGAAGAGCTTCCTTAGAAGAAACTTATCTAGTGCTAACAAAAATTCATATACCTAGATGAATCGAAGAAACACGCAGTCTCAACCATGAAGGAAAGTGCAAGTTATGGACATTGTAATTATTGGCTCTATAGCTACATACTAAGACATCCCAGCTAAAATCACTAGTGCCCAAATAGTGGATGTATGCTCCGAGCACAACACATTATACACAAGAGAGAAAACACACCATACGCAAGGTTGCAGTCATGGTGCACTTAAGAGAGGGTAGACAGTTCCTAAGAGCACGGTCTGTTACCGCCTCTTGCACATTGAGACATTCCATGTAATTACCCATAACCTCATCCCTCTCCCTAATTGGAAACCATTATGCAGACTTTGGTGGAGATGATGATGTGTGACGTCGTTGTGATGAAGGTCATAAAGGAAGGCCTGGATGTAAGGTGCAGCGGAAGTGAATGTTGAACTTTGCTCAAGATGAGTGCTCCGAACTGTGCTCAAGGTTCCTTTTTCTTAGGGAAAGGAGAGCCTTCCGTTCTTTAATGAGAGAGTGCAAGTGATCACAAACAAAGTGATGAACACTGTGAATGAAGGTGCTGAGAGAGAGAGAGAGAGAGAAGAATACGACACCAAAAATGTTGTCAAACCCTCCTCCAAGGGCCCTTCTCTCGATGGTGAGAGAAGTCTATCTGTTGATTGCACAATTTGGTACAAGATGCTGATGCAAGTTGCGAGGCTATGATACAATGTGAGTCTAAGTCTGTAGACGACGGTGACGACGAAACGACGACGGCGGCTGGAAATACTAACTATTGGAGGTGCGAGATCTGTTGTTGTTCACGCTGCTGAAAACGCTGATTTCATGCTGCTGGAAACGCTGATTCTGGCTGTCCAAAAACGCTGGTTGGCTGGTCGTAAATTGCTGGTTTACTACTATAGAAAACGCTGCATCTGTTGGCTTGAAAAACACTGAAATGCTGTCTATGGAAACGCTGAGTTTGCTGGTTCTTCAAGCACTGATGTGAGGAGTTGCTAGCGAGGGGAATGTCTGCTGAAAACGCTGGAATGGGGGCCTTCAAAACGCTGGGCTTCTTGCTGAAAAACGTCAGGCTTTGCTGGTTCTTGCTTGAGAAGTTTCCTGTTGAACAAGTGCTCCTGCTGCCTCTTCTGCTGTGGAATGCTAGCGCTAGGTTTGCTTATATACTCACTTAGTCAAATTGCCTTACCCAGTTCCCAACAAAAGTCACTTAAATTTAATAAGTGAAAAATGTCAAAAATAGGGAAAATAGGTCTATGCACTGTAAAAATGCTCTTGATGGGTTCTGATGGAAATCTGATGACGATACTGTGTGCAACCAGAGGATATGCATCTAATCTAAGTGTGTGGACATGCATGGTCTGCGAACACACTCACAAAAGTGCCATAACACTTCCTATTCTAGACTGACTGAACTGAACCGAACCGAACCCATATCATGAAGTAGCTTGTCCACGTACACATAGGGTTAGATGTGCACGTGACACTGGATCACCTTCACCATAGTAAATGCTAGCATTGCGTAGATATAAGAAAGAGCAACAGCACAATATACAGCATGTCGAATGCAAAGCAATAATAGCTGCTTAAATTATTACTTTTCCTTCTATCATGTGCATTGTACATAGAATACACCTCATTCAAGAAAAGACAACAATTACCAGTTTCCTCTTTAAACATAAATGGAATGTTTAGCGCTCCTTCCACGTGTCCTTTAGAAAATTCTTCCTGTGTTCTGGGATAGATACACAATGAAATCAGTCACCCAAAACTATAGTAGTAAATACTAGTTCATTTATTAGTGTTACAAAATCAACTTCTTATAAAAATCAAGATGTACTTTGCTAGCCCAGCTTTTAATGTAACTCATAACTATGATAAGCTGTCAATATGGGTTCTCAAAGCAGGAATCACAGGTATGTAACATACTAACCACCGTAGTTTTTTCCATACGTTTCCATACAAAACACACATACGGATATGGAATATTGGAGTATGTTCCAACCCTTGAACTTGAAACATACATGACCCTAATTTTATATGGGTAAACACAAATGATTATACATGCTAAGCACTCATAGTACCATAGAAATATATAAAATGTTTCACATCTTACTTTAGTCTTGAAACTACTCAGAAGTTCAATCATCATAAATGCCCGAATACACCTCTTAGCTTGCAATTTTCTTGCCAATTTTGGACTAGTATGATATGACTTTCTGTACGGATATGGTTCAGCCAACCATACGAGTATGGTTGCAACTATGGTAACCACTTGAAACTACCCCTCCACAAACACACTCCAAGTTCACTAAACTTTGGAAAACATTGTAAACTTTTCCACCCCTTGATTTTTATATGCTTTTATCTAGCCAGATAAATGTTACTTCATGACCTCATTTTTTTGCCCAGAAAGTGTCGTTTCCCTCTACTGTAAAATACTACTGAAGCGGTCACCTCCCTTCCAAATATCAGCCAATGCTTGTTTGACAGTGGACGCAACTTGGCCAAATTAATTAAAGACCTTGCAAGATTAGTGTGCCTTTGGTCATCTGCTAATCAAACAATAACCAACCACCTTGAAATGTCAAGCTCAAGGAACGTTTTGAATGTCTCCCCACACCACAGCGTAGTTGAAAAATGAACTAAAGATTTGAAGAAGACGCCTTTCAAAACTGAGTTCGATGGAGAGGGTGCATGCAGATTGAAAACCTTTCTATCCATCTACATTAATAACGACCACATGTCTATAAAGGAGACATCAATGCTAATTATGAGCCCAATGGCTTAGCAGAACAACAATCCACAATGGACTCCTGGTGTTAGGTGTCAATATTTAATATAAAATTCACTTCCCGCTCCCAAGATTTCCATTAGAGCGACCGTGTGACCAAACACTTTCAATTCCATATGTAATTAGGACAACTTTGCTGATAGTCCTAACCACAATTGTGCTTGATAATCATCTTGCAAACAGGAAGTATTGGATTCACCTCTAGGCAGTCCTCTACGTGCAACTGAATCAATAAGCTAGAAGAGACGCGTCCCGGGGCAAGAGTGACATACAGAGCATCTCCTTGCCTTGGCACAAAATGCTGAGCCATCAATAAATTGAAAAGACCGAGCATACCTGACATCCAAATACTTGTATCCTTCTTTGAGAAGCTGAGCCGCTACATCAACTGGAACCGTGATGGTGTCCCCACTATAGAAATGATTCCACCCAATTCCAGACAGAAAGAGCGAATTAGCAAAAGCAAAGAACCCCAGACATGCATAGTGCAAAAGGGCTTCACAAAACATACAGAACACAGGAACCGTGAGTGAAGAGACTGTAGGAGCTCACTCGTCGCCATAGCCCAACGCCTTGCAAAAGTGCAGAAGTCTCACACTGATTTGCACACTCCATATGGACTAAAATGCCAGCCCCAAACCAAAAAGTTGGTCTTTCCGCCAAAACCACAATGCAGGCCCCATGCTCCCGACCGTACGACTTTCTGGGACGGGCCTCGTTTGAGTCGTTCATTCCAGGGAAAATTACCAAAATACCCCTCTAGCCTAGTCCCCTCAAATTTAAAAATTCCCAAAACGCCCCCGATATTATGTCATAAATTCCCAAAATGCCCTTCAAATTTGCCAAGGTGGCCTCTCTCTCTTTCTCCCTCCCTCTTTTAAAATGTTAGCATGTCGCAGCTTGCGCCACGTGTAAAGGGGGACTCTCCTTCGCCATATTATGTTAAGTAGATGTAAGGGGACTCTCCTTCGCCATATTATATTAAGTAGATAGACGCCATGCGACGGAATTGAACGATCCTGCAATGAAAGGTGGAAAGACAACCTAATGTTCACATAAGGGTGGAGGGAAAAAAACACATTGAAGCTTGAGTGGAGGGCCCGCGATGGTGGAGGAAGACGATTGGGTGCTTTGGGCGTTCTTGGGCGAGGGAAAGGGGGTTCGTCGAGAGCTATGGTCTTAATAGTGGAGTCCTAAGGGGCTTGCCTACGGCTTAACCACTATTGAGCTATTAGAAGCTTGACAGGAGCCGAAACTCTTTGGTCTTCGTGTAAGACCCTCACTTCTTCTTCCTTGCAATTATAATTTTATTTTGAACATGGGTAGAGTAGTTTGAGTGCTTTTCTAAGGGGAAATCCTAATATCAACTATGGCTTGAAGTGTCTAGAACCCCTAAAATTCTTGGAAGAATGGCATGACAATATAAAGAGAGTCGAAATCATGTTGATAAAAATGAAATTCATAATGAGCAAAAACTAATGATGCCCAAGTGGCCTTTAATGGATATGGGCCGCCCGCCCGCCTAACTCGCTTATCACTAACTCTTTGTATATACTCACTAATACTTGTGTGAATAATGAGATTTTTGGGTGATAACCCTTCAACGAATTCTCTGCATACTGTGTAAGCTCTTTGTCTGTGTATCTCTCTCTCTCTATGTGTGTGTGTGTGTGTGTGTGTGTGTGTGTGTGTGTGTGTGTGTGTGTGTGTGTGTGTGTGTGTGTGTGTGTGTGTGTGTGTGTGTGAGTCGATCTAAGCTCCGCTCTATGAATTCAATTGGTATAAGAGCAAGGTTCAGTGCGTTTTCGCGTAATCACGCGCGCACGCACTTTTCAGGCAGATTCTGGATCCGGAGCTTGGAAATTCACACTTGGTGTTCCGGGAGTATTTTAATCAGGTGACGTGACCTGTAGTTTTATCCGCCTTTCAAAGTTGTTTATGCCCTCAGAATTTCGTTGTGAGCACTACATCAAAAGATAGGTTTCAGCCGCAAAGAAACCCGTCTTGTGTAGATTGGCAAGCAGGAGGTGGTCGGCATCAATATCGGCATTGACATACATCACTCATTAGTCTTCAAAGCATCTTATATAGAGCAAGTACACATATATATCATCAGATATATATATTGCAGTCTGCATTGCTACTTCTTGTGCTTGCCAGGTTCCAAGGGAGGTGTGGCCATACGACGGCTTGACACCACTAGCATGTATTGCAGATTGATGTACTGTGATTGTGGGTCTTCTAGTTGTGAGTCACTCTAGCAGATAGACCACCGCAGCGGTCATAGGACAGTGATTGGTCTATTGCAGGATGTATGCTAGTTTTGGGTAGTTTGGTGAGCCATCTGAGAGGGCCGTGTGTGAGGTTTTTTGAAGACAAGCATTGGGGTCTGGGTAACCCAGTGTGAGGTGGATTTGGTTGCTGGAGTTCCCCTCTACATGCATCCTCTTTGACGACTTTTATCCCATAGGATGGTATGACTTTGTGTAGACACTGGACTGCATCTTATGCATCAGGCCGTTGAGGCATTGTTCAGGGTTTAATCTTGAGACAGATACATGTTTTTCATATGTGGCTACTAAGGATTATGTCAGACTTGGCAATGAGCAGGTTTGCGACATACTTGGAGTGGGAGATGTGCAGTTAAAAATTTAGAATGGTTCTTCTTTATTGCTCAAGAATGTCAGACATATTCCAACAATTCGAAAGAGCTTGATCAATACAAGGAAGTTGGATGATGCGGGTTATGTGACAGTCTTTGGAAAGAGCGCTTGGAAGATCTCCAAAGGTTCAATGATTGTAGCACATGGCAGCAAGTCAGGAACTCTGCACACTTTACATGTTTCAGAGGTCAAAAACCATGTAATTAATGTGATTGACCATCCAAGTGTATCACTCTGGCATCGTAGGCTGGGACATATGTCAAAGAAGGGAATGGACATATTGTCTAGTTCTGGTTATTTGCCTGGTTTCTCATTTCATAATTTTGAGTTTTGTGAGCATCGTGTTTATGGTAAGCAAATACAGGAACTGCATAGATCAAAGGGAAATCATAAGGATGAACGGTTAGCTCTTGTACACAGTGACTTATGCGGACCAATGCCTAGTTTGTCACTAGCGGGAGCAACGTACTTTTGTACCTTTATAGATGACTATTCTTGCAGAGTATGGGTTTACTTCTTGAAGCACAAGGATGAGGTGCTCAAGGTATTTAAGACATTCTTGCAACTTGTGGAGAATCAGAGTGGTCAGAAGCTGAGATGATTAAGGACAGACAATGGTGGAGAGTACGTTTCCAAGGCTTTCCAAGACTTTTGTGAAGCAAAAGGGATAAAGAGGGAACTTACTGCACCATACAATCCTTCACAAAATGGAGTTGCAGAATGTATGAATAGGACCATACAAGAGAATGTCAGAAGCATGTTGTCAAATGCTGAGTTGCCTGATGGATTTTGGGCGGAAGTAGTGGCTACAATAGTCCATTTGATCAACAGGTCTCCTAGTAGGTTTTGGATAAGAGTGAAGTGGCCGAGATGCTATGGACATGCAAGGCACCTTCATATAAGCATCTCAGAGTCTTTGGTTGTGAATCTTATAGCCATATTTCTAAGGATTTGAGGAATAAGTTAGAACCGAAGAGCATGAAGTGTATATTTCTTGGCTACGGAGAATCGAGCGAGATGGGTTACCGGCTTTGGGATCCCGAGTCCAGAAAAGTCATTTGTAGCAATGATGTGCATTTCAATGAAGCCAAGTTTCACGCTAAGCCAGAGAAAACAAAGGATATCAGAAGAGTTGTCTTTAGGGAAGATGGACCTAGTGCTAGCACATCAAGACAGCATAGTCAGGCTCAAGAATAGCCTATAGTGGCTAGAGAGGTAGAATCAGTTGTGGTGAGACGTTCTGAGCGTGTCTCCAAACCACCTGATCATTATGTGCCACCTCTAAATTATGTCATGCTCACGCATTGTGGAGAACCATCTTGTTACAAGGAGGCATTACAAGTGGTCGACTCGAAAAAATGACAGTTGGCCATGCAATCAGAGATGACGGCTCTGCATAAGAATCAAACGTGGGATTTGGTTCAACTGCTAGAGGGCGAGAAAGCTCTACCTTGTAAGTGGGTTTATAGGTATAATCTTACTCCTCATGGTGGACAACCAAAATACAAAGCACGGTTAGTTGCTAAGGGTTTTAAGCACGATCATGGAATAGATTTTGATGAAGTCTTTTCACCAGTTGTCAAGATGACAACATTGAAAAGTGTACTTGCTTTGGTTTCCAAACATGATCTTCATTTACATCAGATGGATGTGAAAACGGCATTTCTTCATGGAAATTTACATGAGGAGGTTTACATGCAGCAGCTAGAAGGGTATGTTGAGAAAGGCAAAGAGAAATTGGTATGTCATTTGAGAAAGAGTCTCTATGACTTGAAACAGGCACCAAGAGAATGGTACAAGAAGTTTCACCAATTTATGCTTTTCTCAAGGATACAAGAGAAGTGAGACATATCATTGCCTGTATACTCGACAGGCTAAGGATGGTAGCTTGATATTCTTCATCTTGAATGTGGATGACATGTTACTTCTTGGTAGACAAATGGCATAAATTTCAGCTCTTAAGTCAAAAATGGGAAAGGTTTTTGACATGAAAGACATGGGTGAGGCAAGTCATATACTGGGTATGCATATCCAGCGAGATAGGTCAAAGAAGATGCTTTACTTATCTCAGGAAGAGTATATTGACAAGGTGTTGCAACATTTCCATATGGACAGGGGAAAGGCATTGATGACACCATTGCCGTCATATGTGAAACTAAGCAACCAAGATTGCCCACAGTCTGAGGTGGAAAAGGTTGAAATGGATATGGTGCCATATGCGTCTGCCTGTGGGAGTTTGATGTATGCAATGATTGCTACAAGTCCGGATATTGCATTTGCAGTGGGAGTGGTTAGCGGATATATGTCAAATCCCGGAAAGAAACATTGGGAGGCAGTGAAAGGTATCATGAGATACTTAAAACATACAAAGAGTATGCGCATATGCTATGGTAGTCAAGATTTGAGTGTCAGAGGATACACTGACTCAGATTATGCAGGAGACTTGGATAAAAGGAGATCTACATCATGCTATGTCTTTACATTGGCTGGAGGTGGCATATCATGATGATCTCGATTACAAGATTGTATTACACAGTCTACTACAGAAGCTGAGTATGTTGCAGCAAATGAGGCATGCAAAGAAGCTATTTGGCTTGGTAGATTGGTAGCAGACTTGGGAATCAAAGTAGATATGCCAGAGTTATATTGTGATAGTTAAAGTGCTATACAATTGGCAAAGAATCCAGTGTTCCATTCGAAGACTAAGCATATTGATGTGAAATATCACTTCATTAGGGAAGTACTTGAAGGCAAGCAAATACAACTGATGAAGATCCACACCAAGTACAATCTTGCTGATCTACTCACAAAGGGACTTCCAGGAGAGGGCTTTGTGCATTGTCATGAGTTATTGGGCATTGGATAGATGGTAGCCATGTAAATCTTTGTACATTTATGTTCATAGATTTACAGTTACTTAAAGTGCCACATTGGACTTTAAGTGGGAGGTTTTTGGGATTAAAGCCCAAGTGGCCTCTTTTATGGATATGGCCGGCCGGCCGCCTAACTCGCTTATCACTAACTCTTTGTATATACTCACTTATACTTGTGTGAATAATGAGATTTTTGGGATAACCCTTCAACGAATTCTCTGCGTACAGTGTAATCTCTCTGTCTGTGTATGTGTGTGTGTGTGTGTGTGTGTGTGTGTGTGTGAGTCGATCTAAGCTCCGCTCCACGACTTCAGAAACATACAGTGCTTTTGTGCCATATTGAATGTAAAATAAGGTTTTGGAAGTTGTAGGTGCAAGTTTTGATAGCCTTTGAAATGCTTGAAGTTGAGATTTGATCCTTTTGTGAATCTCTTTAGCCTTATGGAGATTTGGACATGGGAAGAGGCATGATTTGAAAATTTTGATGAGTTGGAGCCCCCATGACTTGCCTTGGTGCCGATAAGGTAGCACATGGGAAAACGTTAGTGATGAGGAGTGGATACTTCTAGCAATCATAAGGAGCATGTGGCAGAGAAGCATTAGTTTCCAATCTAGAAGCAACGTGCAAACAAGACATGAAGATTGGGCGAGCGATGAAGATTGGGCAATCTGGGCTAGTGTGCCTCATCACGAGTTTCCAATCTAGAAGCAATGTGCAAATGAGTGATAAAGATTGGGCAAGCGATGAATATTGGGCAATTTGGGCTAGTGCACCTCATCACTAATTGACACCTCCATAGGGAGGTGGGATAAATGGCCCACATTAGGTGTCATGAGGCAGGGGCAGTCTGGGCTGTCCGATCAATTTTTGAACTATGTGTGAACTTGGGAGGTATATGCACCCCACCAAATAATGTTGTGTGTGAACTTGATGTGAACTTGGAGGGTATGTGCACCACATCAAATGTGGTTGAGATTGATGTGAAACAGGTGTGAAACTATCTGCAATGACATGATTTATGAACTTAACACACACAAACACACACACATTTCAACGAGTACGTGATAGATTAGCAGTTATAGTCAATCTCAAGGGAGAGAGGGTCATGGGTTCAGACTATGGATCTAGAAACGTGGGAATCTTTTCCATTCTTGAGAAATTCCAATGGTCATGATCAACCCAACCAGAAATCATAAGTCGTTGAACCCAAGGTGTCAATTAGTGACGAGACAGTGCAAGGCAAATAAAGTTGATTTTGATGTTTCTCGAGAGCTGCAACCTATGCTTAATAACAAAAATCACCTAAGCTTCTCTCTTCTAAATCTTCCATTCCTCAAAGAGTATGTCCATTCCATACCACCTCATCCAAAGATTACACCCACATACGATTATACCCACATAATGTAAACCCTAGCCTAAGATTATACCCACATACGACTATACCCACATATTGGTAAGATTTGGTCTTTTACTTTTTGGGATATGCTCACAATTGTGAGTGGAAGAGATATTGTCTAAAAAATGAATGTGGAGAGAGAGAGAGAGAGAGAGAGAGAGAGAGAGAGAGAGAGAGAGAGAGAGAGAGAGAGAGAGAGAGAGAGAGAGAGAGAGAGAGAGAGAGAGAGAGGGGAACCTTACCTACAACAAATTTGGAAAGGGCCAAACTCTATTTCTTGTTGCAAACAACTCAAAATGGGTTTGCAACTTAGTTTGAAAAGGAATGGCTATCCAAATCATCAATATCTGTGCCAATTTGACAATCAATATTTACGAACATATATTGATGCAAATATCGACGCCATGAAAATGGCTAAAAAGCATCAATAGCTTGAAGAACCTCTAGTATTGTGTCCTTTTTGTACATTTATTTATGGATGAAAACATATTAAAGTGGCACAAAAGAATATGGAAGTTAAGCCATCTTCTACTTTTATAAGACTCTTGTCGACTGTGTAAACAATTCTAAGACATGAATTCAGACTCACGCAATTGATTTGGTAATTATCGAGCCACTTACTATGGTAATTGCATAGTGGATAGTAAGTCAAAGACCCAGCTCGACACCTTTAAATAGGGGCCATTACTTCATTTGATGGGCTAGGATTTGGGGATTGACACACTATTGTATTATGCTCTTAAATATAGTGTCTTGGAGCTCACTATGCAATTGTATTCTTTTGTCAACAAGCTCAAAGCAACACTTTGGATCATACTGTACTTTGTTCTAGTTGTACTGATCTAAATATAATCTAATTCTTGTTCAATCTGAACTTGGATTTTCAACGACTGAGAAGAAAAACTTTTAATAATCTATGGGCTCCAAGCATCAACGATCAAAGAGGGAAGAGATATGCTCTCGATGCACTGAATCTCGAAAGAAGGCTAAGGGAAAAACCAAAAAGCACACTTGCGAGTGAAGGTAGAGGGATTCACAGCTCAAGACATAGGAAGACATAGCAAAAACCAAACCCAAATACTATAATTGAAACAAATATTGAACAATGGGAAGTAGACACTAATCACTACAATAAGAAGGAGTCTTTGGAGCACAAATCTGATTCAAAAGACAATACTAGGCACCATGGAATATCCATTGATTTAAAAATCACCTTCTAGTGTTCAAAGGAGGCAAGAATAATGACCCAGATGTTCACAATCAAGCCTTTGAGTAGTATGCTGAGCTCCAAAACATGGAGGGGTAGAGGCAGGTACCAAGGGAGTATTGGACGGGGTAGAGGTAGTGCTGACTTTGGCAAAAAGAGTTCAAGTTGCTATACTTGCAAAAAAATGTCCATTTTTCAGCCTAGTGCTTGAAGGCTGCCAAACCAGAAGGATCCAAACAAAAATCATATGAACTAGTGCCAGTAAGGCTAATAAACAAAAGAAGAGGTGTAGTCATTATTAAGGAGACTCCAGAAGGATCTGAGAGGAAGCACGCTGTTACAATCAAGAAATGGGAGCAATGGAGGGCCACATGGATGGCAAAAGGGAAAGGGAAAGAAGTTGATGAATGGCAGGAACAACAAGAGATGGCGACCAAGATTACATAGAACTTGGCAAAGAAGATGCCAAAATAGCCAAAATTTTCAAATGCTAGGACAATTCAAAAACTACAGTCTCAACCTTGAGGGACTCAGGAAGAGAAAGGCTGGAAAAAGGCTTTAAGACCAAAAGAGATCTGTAAGAAATATGACACCAAGAAAATTGAAAGGATGTTAGCCTCAATGAATATCTTTCCTCTTATAGAGATTCACTTGGCTGATGTGCTGACGGACAAGGAACATACTGAAGGTAGAAAAAGTAGTAAATTGAAATTCAGGGTTGGGTTTACCATTTAGGTTTATGTTGTAGGTTTGAATTTAGTGTTTCATGGTTCTAACATTTATTTTAGAAGGACTATTGTACGTTTAGAATCAGGTTGAAAATTTAAGTTTAAAGTTACGTTTACGTTGTAGGTTTATAGTTAGGTTTAGATGCAAATTTAATCCGAAGTTTAGGTTATAGATTTGCGTTTTCAATATAGATTAGAGTTATAGTTTAGGTTGAGATTTTTAATTATGTTTAGGTTTTTAGTATTGATTTAAATTTATAATTTTTAGGTTTAGATTTATGATTTATGGCTATGTTTTGGTATAGATTAAGGTTACAATTTAAGTTTAGATTTTTGATTTATGACTATTGTAAATTTAGTTTTACGGTTAGGTTGCATGTTAGGGTGCAACGTAAAAAACTTAGGTTTTAAATTTAAGGTTATGTTTAAATTGTAAGTTTAGGGTTGAATTATAAGTTTAAATTTAGAATTATAGTTTACATTTAGATCGTAGGTTTATATTTAAATTTATGTTTACGTTGCATTTTTTAGTTTCAGTTTGCATTTTTTAGTTAGGGTATACTTTATGGTTTATGATTTTGGTTTAAATATTGTAGATTTAGTTTTTATGTTTACTCTTTAGGTCATAAATTAGGTTTATAGTTTTGGTTAGATTAAGTTACAATTTGCAATTTTGAATTTAGATTTAGTTTAAATTTTTGGTTTGTATTTAAGTTTAGGCTACTTATTTAGATTTGAGTTTCAAGTTTATGGTTTAAAGTTTAAGTTGTAAGTTTAAACTTAGGATTATGGTAATTTGAAAGACCATATCAAGCGTCTTCAGATGGTTAGAAACCCTACACATCTACGAGGTTTGAGCATCTAAGTATTGCTAGGGTTTGAGAGCTGTTGAGTGTGGCGAGGGCTTCTCGGTTAGCCATGGTGGCATTCACAGCATGAGCTTAACCAAGTGATGAGGAGGGTGTGGGTAAAGTTTGTCTTGGAGCAGGTGTGGTGTGTGGGTATGGGCGAGTAGTGAACTTATCCAAGATCTACCTACTTGGGCTCGTGAAGAAGATTGGGAGAGCTGGCCATGATGCGAGAGCAAAGTTGACTATTAGTGCGCTTATTTTTTGTCCATGGCTCTATTTTCCTTCACATCAAGCTTTGGAAGTCTAGTTAGGTTTGAGCTTGCTTGATACAATGCAAATCGTGCTTGATTACCCTTTCCACGAGCTAGCTTCCATTGGCAATGTCATGCAAGGGCTCCCAAGCTAGAGGTGGTCGACATACACTTCTTGTGTATTCTCAGCTTTGTGCTAAAGCTTGACAAAATTGCGCTTATTTTCATAAAGCCCTTGTTGGCTTGGGGTGCCAAAATCACACTTATCTTGGTGGGTGGGTTGGGGGGGGGGGGGGGGGCAATTAATTACAAGGAAGACTTTTGCTTTGCAAATATTTTAGATTCTTACTTTGCAAGTATTAAACTTTGATCTTTTGTGAGTTTTTATTTGAATAAACCCACAAAAAAAGGAAAAAAAGAAGAAAGAAAAGAAAAGATAAAAAGATCTTAACCTCCTTTTTTTTCAAAACATGGGACTTTTTGTCTCCAAAGAAAACCTATTGACTTTGAGAGTATCTATGGCAATGGGCCACTCTACCCCCATGATGGTGGAGCAAGAGGACGGAACAACAATGCATGAGAAAGGTGAGTCAAGCATAGATAAGGGTCATGTCAAATCCATTGCATTTGAAAATAACAAGGGTTCTTGCCCCGCGATTGACACCATGGTTCTAGATGGTGGGGTCAGCTACACGACGAGCCCAAGCACAAAGTCTATAGGAGATATAAGGGCGGCTTTGACCAACTTCGTAACCAAGACGGTGCCTGCTAAATCAAGGTTCCAATCATGCAAATAGTAGCAACTCAAAAATTTGGATGAGAGGGTCATTTGTGGAAGTTGTGAATGGTGTTATATAGTAGTTGGCGACCTGGATAGGGGAAGAAACAAGGTTCCTTTGACAACCCATCTCAGAATAACTTAACAAAGGATGCGGCATTAGAGACCCCGTTGGAATTTCCTAATTTAGAGATTCCATTAGGGAATTTGGGAGGTCATTTGGAGGGCCTTATTGAGGAGAGAGAAAAGGAGGCGCATCTAATGAACATCAAGCCAACGTAACGTAGAAATAGGAAGAAATAAATCAAAAAATACAAATAAAGAGAAGAAACATGGTATCTCTATGTGAGCCCAGGGTCTGAATGTAGTCAAGGTACTAAAAGACATCCACGATAATGTATCATATTCCCGCCACCAAAAGCTCTTGCTCCATTAACCAAGCATTCAAAACTGAATTTCCCTCCATTGGAAGAAAGTTCATGCTTTCTTCTATCACCCAGAAAGAGCCATGATTTCTTCTTCTTCTTCTTCCCGACCTAATAGCTCTAGGGATTGTTGTGCTCTCTCTCCAGCCAGCCTTGCCATTAGTCTCCCAAGGAGGCCAAGTAGCACCATAAGCTCTATCACTATCTCAAACTCCATCAATATAGATAGTCAATGGCAACAACAGAAAATATACAAAGGTTCTTAGGTTCTTATGAAACCAAGAAGGAGGAAAAGATCTTCAACAACAAATCTATTATGTTCAGCATGGAAAGCACGAGTGCTAGATTTCAAAGTGGAGGTGGGCAAGAAAATTGTTAAGGAGGTTTTGTTACAACATGTCTATAGTCACACTTACAGTTGCATCTCGCTAATGGCGGAGATGTCTCATTGGCTTATCATCCTCAATGCAACTGTAAGTGTGTTCATAGACTTCCATATCTATTCTTTCTTTCAAACCTTGCTGTTCTCTTAATTTATTTTTTCTTTTTAAAGATGTAGAACAATATTAACAGAGGTATATCAGGTTCTCATAAGTTCTAAATTCTATTCAGTAGTTAGACTAGGTGGTCTATTACATTTTGTTGTTGCAATTGCAAATGTCTATCCTTCATCATACAAGGAATGGGAGCCAGTGGAGTATATTATAGGTCTCATATCTATAATCCACACTGACATTGGTGTTTTACAGTATGATGGGGAAGAACTAGCAAAGTCTTGCAAATGAGGAAATTTTCTTCTACGAGCATTTCTACCAGCTCAACAAAAAAAATCAAAAAGGTACTCTAGTTAAACTCCCTCTCCCTAAAAATTGGAGCTGTATTGACTAGCCAATCCCAGACACCACAGTGTGTGAAGCTCTCATAAGCAAGCTATTTAGGGATGTACAAAGGTCCCTACAAAAGTCAATTCCCACTAAATTGGTAAAGATTGATAATTTTTGTCTTGTAAGTTTATTTGTGGAACTATTTCACACCTGCCACATACATGTTACAAAAACAATGCTGGTATGTAAATTTCTAGATGCTTGCTTTTGTGACAAGCTTCTTGCTAGAGGGTGGTATGTTAAAGAGGTGGACGCCATACATTGCAGGGTTGCACTGGACACTTTGGTGGCCAAGTACATGATTGGCACACAGTCCCTTCTCATCTCCTTCTGGTACCATCACTCTCAAATTATTGCAGGCTACTCTAAGTTTATTCCTATTGATCAAGAGTCGACATGCCTGGAGAAAAATAGTGTCATAGATGTGGAGGTATTTGACAAAGAGATCAACCTTGTGACAGTGGTCAAAATAAGAGAACAATGCAATCTTCTTCAACTTTAACACAACATCGTGGACGAGACTGCGGAGAGCGATCCCTCATAGTTCTATTTCTTAATTGATGGACACAAAGCAATGCAACAAGGGGAAAAAGAGATTGTCTGTAAAGAACTGACTGCCGAGTCCAAATCATGCTAATGTAACTTGAATGAATCTATATTCATGACTTCCATTCCAATGTTTCTTGCAATTTAAATATTTTGTTTCAATTGTGAGATGATTCCCACAATTTGGTTATATCTTTATCTCAATTGTAAGATGAAACTGTCTCACTCCTTCTGTCCCTTTGTTAGGTGGAAGTGTGATTACTGTATATTTTGAACAACATAAGCAGGGTTTGATGTTTAATATCTCTCTCTCTCTCTCTCTCTCTCTCTCTCTCTCTCTCTCACACACACACACACACACACACATTTCCATGGCACCACATTGATAAGTACAAAGAATCATATTAATGTAGATAGTTAGCATTTCAGAGAGTATTTGTAAGTACAAATTTTGAAACAGCCAATGGGTTAAAATACAAATTCTGGAGATAAGGGATTAAAATTTCCTCTAGATAAAAGTCATGCTTATGACCTTCAAATGACGGTGGGGAGAGAGTGGTGCCCGTTGGATTTAGCAAGCCTTAATGGGGTGTGTCATCTATCAACAAAGTGTTGATATCATCATATGGGACATGGATTTGAAAAAAGGTTTATAGTATAGGAATACATTTGATTTGGTAGGGTGGTAGTGGCCGCCAATGAAAACACACTCCTTTTGCAAATACAAAAAATCAAATTTTGAATGTTCGATTCTCGCTACATTGCAAACCATATTTACAAGGGTATTTCTTTGCAGCATAGAGGACCATATCGCAATGGAACCTGGAAACCGTAAAAAAAAATTCCTTGGTTCTCGGATGCACAATGGCTCTGCAATCACCTATTCTAATGGTGTGCAGATGGACAAGTTGTGTGTGGGGATCATACGGCTCTCAAAACAACACAATCCATTGACATCCAAAATAAATAGGCTCTGCAAACATTTTGTAAAACAAATAAGTAGTTAGTCAATAGGTTGACTTTCATATTCTTTTACATTGGTTTTTATCGAAACAATCATGTCAATGTCTAGCAAAGGTCCATACTGGGTTTTCTTGCCATGGAGGTTGTTTGTCCAGTGTTGACATCCTCGAGATTCTTCTCTTTTTCTTCTGTTGTTCAAGACTCTTGTGTCTAGTGTTGAGGGCTCCATTGCACATGAATTAGCTTCTAATGTGCCATGATTTGTTTGTGTGTCAAGCATAAATGACTCTTGATTTTCAAGCTCAACAGGTGTAATTGTGGTAGAGGTGTGCTCTGCTTGAGGGTTAGAGTGTTCTTTCTCAGCCCCTCCCTCTGCATAAACTTCTTCCTTCTAAAACCCTCCAAGCTTAGAGGGAGTTTCAACATTTATTTCTTCGCCAGTCCCTCAATTTGTGTAATCTTTCTCCTGTGTGGGATTCCCCTCATTTGGAATCTTCTCCTTGTCAAACTCTCCTGCAAAATTTCTCTTCTTAGAAGTTACTCCCTCCTCTTGCTCCCAACCTTTCTCAGCTATCCTTATGAAATCTATTTGCTACAGCCCCTCATCAGTCATCATTAACTCTACAATGTAGTCATCCAGTAGGGTCTGTTTCTGCATCCATGCTCATGGGATGTGAAATTGCAAGTAGATGCTTGATTATGGTGGCATGATATCGATGCAAATACTGTACGGTGTACTTCTCTAATGCACTCTACAAAAGACAATGAAAACAAAAGGAACTGAGACACGTTTTGGTCCTCCAAACTGTCACAATGTTATAGTAATGCTCTGCAAAATGCATAGCTTTGACATGAATGGCTTTAGTGCAAAACATCTTTGCAGTATATACTCAGCATGGATGAGGCACCTCCATCTACACAAGTTGCCATCCATCTGTAAAGGTACCGTGACTTCCTTAATTTCTGACATGTATAGCTCTAGATTTTTGCATAGACTTCCATATACATGCAACAGTCTTTTTATGCATCTTCAAGCAGGAGGACTTGGTATAAACCCAACACAATAATTATCTCCATACTTTATCCAAAACAAAACCAATTTATAATTATCAATACTCACAGTATCAATTCTAGATGCGTTTCTCAAATTGAGTTTAGTGTCCAAACAGATGGCTTGTCAAGTTCAATGCAAACGAGGCTCCAATGGTGGTTGATCTCATATGGAAAGATTATCGTTGTTACTTGCAGCATTGGACAATGGGCAAGCCACTTCTCAAATGTGCTGATAGGGGTGTTTTTCATTTTGAGAAAGACAGAAATCTGGGATTCCAAGATATATATTTTTGCATGGCTTTGTGCAAGTAGCTGGGTCTTGATCAAACTACAAGACAATTACTACCTGTTAGTCTCTAGCCTCAAGTTTGATGAAGTTAGTGGTGAAAGCATCTTACTTCAGGAAGATATATACAATTGAATCTGTGATTTGAGCATCTGGATCCCACAATATATTGATATCCATAGAATCTAATGCAAGTCTTCTTATATCATCTTCTAGCTGTATATCTACTATTAATCCTTCCTCCATAGATGATAAATATTGTTGTTGCTGACATTGATTTTGTGTGTAATGTGGAAGCTGTTAATCTCTTCTTCTATAGCATTTGATGCCTTTTTCCTTTTCTCTCAATTTATTCATCTCCTCTACATGCCAATTTTCTAGCCCTCACCTTGGTATTCACATCGTGGTGACTTCTACAACCTTCACCGCTTCTGGCTTTGATGGAGGAATAAGCAAAATTTCCTTCATTTTATTGTATATAAATTCATTGGGCTGGAGCAGCTTATCATATCTCCACCTTACTCTTTTCAAAGTTTCATTGTCCTTGTCCATAATCGTTACCCTATGTGCATGTGCTACAACAATTTTTATGTCATTGAAATATTATAGCAAAAAGACTTCTTCTACCTCTTATACTGCTATAGCAACGCATCAGGTTTCCACCTCATGGTCCCAAAACATGCTTCCACACATATTGACCTGACTGTTCTTTGGAATGGAAGCTTTGATACTAGAAGCTCAACACATTTTTGAGCCTTCCCAATTTCCTTGAATAGCTTGATGTGTCTTTGTAACCTCTTTATCCTTGGAGCTTTCAAGATTTTCATGGGCTTTCCTGGTCTCTTCTTTTCACTGGCATATCTTCCTCCTGCTTTAACAGCCAAACATGGTCCTTTGCGTGCCTTTCTCGCAGTCACCTTTGTTCTTGCCATTTATCTATAAGTCAATCTCTCTCTCTCTCTCTCTCTCTCTCTCTCTCTCTCTCTCTCTCTCTCTCTCTCTGAAAGTGTTATTATGGTTTGCGGGTGCAGTTTAGCAGAAGATAGATCAATATCCACGCTCCATTTGCACACTAGTCCAAGTCATTGTGCTATAACATTAAAATTATTCTTTATTACACACAAGGACACCAACACACAACACTAGTCTCTGTCTCCCCTTTCCCTGTTGTTAATGTACTTCCCTCTCTATGTCTCTCTCTCTCTCTCTCTCTCTCTCTCTCTCTCTCTCTCTCTCTCATACGTGCATGTATATGTAGAATCTGGGTTTCTCTGATGGACATCAATATCCTCAGTGTTGTCATTTTGCACGATGCTTTTCTGAGCTATGCTTTGCTTTCTTTCCCTCTCTCTCTCTCTCGTGATGGATACTGGCTCTATCTTCTTCTTCTCTCTATTTCTCTTTCTCTTGTGATGAAGTATGCGTGTTGTATCTTCTTCTTCTTCTTCCCCCTCTCTCTCTCTCTCTAGGGTGCTACAATAAGTATGTCAATGAATATTGTACGACCCATTAAGTGTGAAAGTGATCTCTCAATCAAAATTATACAGTGCAATAAATGCCCACTAGTTAATTTTAGCCATTTGACATGTGTAAAGCATATAGTTACTTTCTGTGCATGGCGGCAATGGTACTATGAACGATTAGATTATGAGAGAGAGAGAGAGAGAGAGAGAGATACTTTTACTTGTCTTATGACGCACAGATGGGGGCTGTTGGTCCGCCGATTGTCGTTCGTGCATCGTAGAGCACAAAATCAGTATGTAGGGGGGTAGGTACTCAAATAAGAGGAAGTGATCTACTAACCTCTTTAAAATGCCAACATGACCTATGAGACCAATCTGTCTCTCTCTCTCTCTCTCTCTCTCTCACACACACACACAGAGGAAAGAAACTTTATTTGTTGTCCTATGGTGCACATATATGTAGTATCGATCTGCCGATTGTTCTTCGTGCATGCTGTGGAGCATATAAGGGGTAGCAAAATAGGGAGATAGAGGAGTTGAAACTCAAATAAAATAAGTTTCTCTAGTAACTCTGTAAAATTCCAACCTGACATATGAGACCAATCTGTCACACAAACACACACACACACACACACAAAAGCTGTCACGGGACAAAAAAAGCTTAGCTAATGAGCTTTGCAGCTACATCTCTATTATGCCGCCCATCACATGATCACACAAACAGCTATCACAGTAGAAGCAAGTATTTGGCCTCTCTGCCAAAGGCACGATACGAGTCGCCAAGGCTACCCCATACTCCCAAGTGTGGTGTGTACAGTTAAAATATCCTCGTAGCTGATGACCATAACTACGATATAGGAAAATCTTCTTAGGAGGTAGAAACTGGGCTAGCAGATATAGCCGATCTGAAAAACTAGGCTTTATGGAATGCTCGATATAATAATACTTAGGCCCTAGACACACTGCTTCACTAAGCATCGCCAATCGGATATTATTCTTGAAATGTTCACGACCCCAAAGTGTCACTCTGGTCACTCGGTCCTGATATGTCCACCACTTTGTTTGGGAAACAGAGGTTCCTAACTACGGGAATAGATGCTGTTCATAACGGAGGAGGAAGTTCACTTCCAACTTACATCAACACTCAAAAGAATTTTTTGGAAAAAGATCAGTCTTTTGCCACAAGTATGGCTAAGCACTGATACTACCTGGCTTACGCCAAAAATGAAGACCTCTATCTATGATATTAAAAAGAAATGGCTCATTATTGGCCTAGATAAAGTTTCAAACACTCCATCTGTTATATGTAAAAAATTGGCATTTGAGGCGGCTAGTTCAAGACTTAATAGTAATGACTTTAGTAAACTTGATAACTCTCCGCTTTGTGTGTAGCTACAACATTGAACAACGAATTATGAGGACTTGGTTATAGTCCTGAATCTCTAAAAATTCCTGTACTCTTCCCAACATATAAGAATCATAAGCATAAATTTAGATGGATTTCTGACACTTCAAATAGCTTGTTCTCTTTGTGTTACGAATGATATCACCCACTGCTTAAATTTGGTCCTACTAGAAATCAAAAATATTATGCCATCAAACACAGAGATATAAAGAGATTCAGAAATATAGATTATTGCCCTTTTTGGGTCATAAAAAACGCAGCTGAGGTGTTTATCAACCTCCCAGAAAGCATTTACTCTATCTTCACGGCAGACATAACTCAATGCTATGAAAATATACCTTTAGATGGGCCATTGGGACTTATTTATACCTTATCGTGTCTTATAAAGATTGCCTTTGCCCACAGAAAGGAACTTGGGTATACATGCATCTCACAAAAAGCGAATAAAGGATGGGTAAAAAAATTGAATAAATCTGCACCGTTCAGCTTTAAAGAGGAAGATCTTTATAAGTATATCCTTTGGCTACTGAATAACAGCTGTATCCAATTAGGAAATACCTGCTACAAACAAACTCTAGGAATCCCAATGGGTTTTGTATGCTCTCCGGTTATGTGTAATCTTTATCTCTGTTACTTCGAATATCAATGGGTCCGAAAAATATTAAATAACCCCGCAAGTAATTCGTTACTCACACATTTTGCACATTCATTCCGATTTATGGATGACCTATGTAGCATCAACAACCCCATATTTGAGATTACTCTTAAAGATATTTATCCACCTTGCTTAAGTATTGAACCTACATTCTCTGAGAAAGTACTATGGCAGGATAAATGGATCGTTTCTAGAACACACTTCCTGAATATTGAGTTTACTTTAACTTCCCCATTTTTGGGAAATTTTTTATACTTGTTTTTTTTTGGAAAAGAGATAAACTTAAGCTTGTGTCCTCTGAATTTACGAAGAAAAAAAAGCAATAGAACGTACAGAAATTCTCTACACACTTGTCTTGGAATGCTTTTTCTTATAATGTATGCATCTTCCGACTGTTTTAGAGCATATGAAGAGATCGAAACTTTGATTACCAAGCTCATTAAGAATGGGTTTACAAAAAAAGACCTTGTTGCATGCATCTGCAACTCCTTAGAAAAACACAACTGGACCTACCTTAAGTTTGACTTACAAAATCTATAAGTCTGCTTAAATCAGAATAAATCTAACCTAACATAGCATGTTGCGAATTAATACAAACACTTCTTGAGGTGGTAGGCCCCTATTCTATGGGGTCTACTACTTCATAGGATAAGGTGCCTGGGAATGGGTGGGCACACACACACACACACACACACACCACACACACACACACACACACACACACACACACACACACACACACACACACACACACACACACACACACACACAAAGCTGTCACGAGACAAAAAAAAGCTTAGCTAATGAGCTTCACAGCTACATCTCTATTATGCCGCTCATCACATGATCACACAAACAACTATCACAGTAGAAGCAAGTATTTGGCCTCTCTGCCAAAGGCACGATACGAGTCGCCAAGGCTACCCCATACTCCCGAGTGTGGTGTGTACAATTAAAATATCCTCGTAGCTGATGACCATAACTACGGTATAGGAAAATCTTCTGAGGAGGTAGAAACTCGGCTAGCAGATATAGCCGATCTGAAAAACCAGGCTTTATGGAATGCTCGATATAATAATACTTAGGCCCTAGACCCATTGCTTCAGTAAGCATCACCGGTCGTATAATATTTTTCAAATGTTCACGACCCCAAAGTGTCACTCTGGTCACTCGGTCCTGATATGTCCACCACTTTGTTTGGGAAACAGAGGTTCCTAACTGCGGGAATAGATGCTGTTCATAACGGAGTAATGTTGCTCGACGTATAGATTCATTTGACATAAAGAGATGTATAGTTGCTATGAAAAAAACCTGGTCATGACAGTAGGCCATAATACACCAAGGATGCAAAATAGATGAAGAATGCCAAACTCTGGAAATGATACTCTATACTTGGGGTTTTATGTTTGACCAACCATCTCTAATAAAACCATTTTTGAAATAGGAATGTGTGCCTAATATGGTGTTGTCTCTCACACTTTTAAAAGGTGTTTTTTTTCACACTATTGTGCGGGCGGAAGCTTTGCATAGGGCATGGATAGCAGGTATAAATACCTATTGTGTATATATACCCGAGACCTGATACAAGCTTACTAGCTATGAGTCTAGAGACCTGGGTATGAATATGGAATTATTGCTATTTATTTTACCTTGGGGTGATTGTAGTCTGTTCTGACCGGGCTTTACATTTAAATTAAAACAAAATAGTTGAAAACCACTTACTCTGGAAATGATACTCGAGATTTGTT
>NW_028221399.1:137423-196533 GCF_014529385.1 Adiantum capillus-veneris | reverse complement strand
GGTAGGTTCACAAGTTGATGTGGCAAAGCACTTTTGTGGTCAAAGCATGGATGGCTAACCGGTGTAGTTCATGACCCACCTTTCCTTGTAGGCTCAACGGCCACCTTCTTCATGCTCTAGATGTTCTTCTTGTGTACCTTTCTCCTAGTTTGCTGGCAGCCTTAAGATCATTGATACCTCGATCAGCATGCATGTTACGCTTAATCCTCAAGCTGAAGGATCCGTGGGAATTGCTATAGAGAACCATCTTCCCTATTGCCCTTTATATATCCCTTAGCCTTCTAAGGCTCCCTACCCAGCTTAGTAGTCGACCCTTGGCCCAGGTCCTTGACCCCCTAGGTTTTCTCTGGGCATGACATTACTCCCCCCTTGGAGAAGTGACTCCCTCTTTAAAAAAAAAGTGGGAAACTTCTTCTTAAGAACACTAATGTTTTTCTAGGTGGCGCCTTCTTCAGGTTGATCTTTCTACTTGACTTAATCTTGTCAGCGTACATGATGATGCATGCGTAAATCATGGTAGTCTAAGATTTTCTTGGGTTCATGCGGCTGGGAGGAGGTTCAACAAAATCAACCAAACTCTGTTGTTCAATGACATTATCATCCCCATGCAAGCGTTTATGTAAACAACTTACATGAAGTACCGGATAAATACGAGAGTGTATAGGTAATGAGAGTTTGTAGGCTTGGTCACCAACTTGCTTGAGTATCTTGAAAGGCCCGTAGTATTGTGGAGATAATTTAGGTGTTGGCCTAGTCTTTAGAATTTTTGAATGCTCTGGCACACAAAAAAATACCTCTTCTCCTTCCGTGAAGGTAACTTGCCAATGATTCTCATCAGTGTATACCAATCCTGTACTTGTCAAAAATTTTGAGGAGCCAGTTTTAGCATATCCATATGGTCTTCCATAAAATCCTTGACTTGTTGGAGATTTTCAGCCACCAACACCATTGTAAATAATAATTGTACATTAGCATGAAAGGACTAAATCTAGTTCTTACAGGCTTAGAAATGTTGTAAGCAAACTCAAGAATAGGTAGATAGTCTTCCCAGTCTGATTGCTTCTTGTTAATGTATGTTTGTAGTATATCCTCTAGCATCTGATTGACTCTTTCAGTGCAATCATTCATTTTAAGATGATCTTCTATACTTAGGTTGGTTTAACAAGGCCATCAAAAAATGATTGTTAAATTTGGGATCACAATCATTGACAATGCTACTTGGCAATCCATACAACATGTACGAATTCTCCACAAATAACTTAGGTAACTCTAGAGTCTTAATTGTTGACTTGGTTGGAATAAACTCGAATAGTTTAGTCAATCGATATATGACCACCCATACCAATTCATGGCCTTGTACAATGGTTGGAAAACCGACAGTGAAATCCATAGAGATACTTTCCCATTTACCATTCTGAATCTCTGATGGATGCAAGAGACCTACCTTCAGGCACTCTACTTTATATACTTGACATTTCTGGCAAATCCAAGACATAGTCTTGGACATAGCCGTGCAAACGTCGCTAGTAAAATTGTCCTTTTATGAGAGCATAAGTCTTCTTCATGCCTGGGTGCCCTGTGCTTGGACTATTGTGACATTCATAAAGAATTTTGTGCCGAATGTCTGTGTCCATCTCGGTACACAAGCTGTCCCCTTGTGGAGTAGGTATCCATTATCAATGGAAAAATTATTCCATCTCTACAGTTCATCACTCAATAGAGAAGAATTAAGTGTGGAGGTTAAAGACACACTACCTTCTAGAACCGTCTAGATCCTTCTTCAACTTTCTAGAGCTTTCCAAAAACTTATAGATTCTTTTAGAATATTCTCCAAGCTTCTAGAATCTCCTTGATACTTCTAGAATCTTCTAGATCCTTCTAGATTCTTCTAGAGTCTTCTAGAGACGATGCAAATGATGGCATAGGCGATGATGCAGACGATGATACCAACGATGACTCTCAAGCATCCATGACGAAAGGACATTTATGGTACTGGTGTTCGTCTTCATTTCACCTTTTGTAATGTCAGTTTGATTGTACAACTTATTCAAGGCAAGGTTCTTAAATTGTTGGACATCTGATCTATGAGTACAAGTCATCGTAGTAGAGTTGATGATGTAGTCATTCGCATGCGCTTCATCTATAATACATGCACACAAGGTACAATTGATCTCATCTACCGTTGGTTTTGTTTCACAAACAATGGTCCAGAACTAAAGCAATTCAGGGTCCGTTGCATGTCGTATAGAACATGACATCTTGTTCAAAGTTTCATGTAGCCAGTGGACCGAGCTTGTGATATGGCATGTGTTACAAAGCTCTCGTGCGTAAGTACAAATTGGGGATAGTTGGGCAAGATCATTGAGCAAGAGAGGACGTTTTTTGTTGAAGGAATATGCCAATGTACTGCTTGTTACATTGCCATTTTGTCTTACGATAAGGTCAAAAGTTGTTTGGGTTAACATGTATAGCTCATCTATAATTATAATATTTGCTTCTTTAATGTCCAAATACTGCTCATCAATCTCATGAATTGAGAGGGGATATTGTTGATTTGTGGTTGGTATCTTGAACTGGTAATGGATTGTAGATGCAATGTTGCTAAGTCTTGTTGTTTTCGCGCCGATGGCAAAGCACCTGACAATAATATAGAAGTGAGGGCAGTAGGAGTGTCTATTTTATTTGTATGTCAACCTTGTTTATTGCTATAGTGCATGAGGGACATATTTTGTAGATTGTGAGCAAAGATATCACATTACATGCTCCAATATTTATACTATCCGGTAATTTCAAACCATGACCTAGCATATGGACGATAAGCTAGTTTCAAGTTGGTTGCAATTTTCTCGCTAGCTTATTGACGCTTGGACTATAATCTTCTAGGTCTTGAGAACTTCATATTGAAACCTAGTACAGGAGAAATGAAGACATATACAATATGGCATCAATTATTTAGACACCTAGTATGGTATCGATTATTTAGAGCTAAAGTAAACATGCACAAGGGGAATTCACTATTGCAATAGACCACATCGAGTGTATAGTTCCTTCAATGAGATCCAAATAAACTGAAGCAAAGGAAGTAATGCGGAAAATTCTAAAACAAGCAAATAGATAAAGCATGAGTGGACTGCAACAATAAATGATGTGTTTTACTGACGTGCAATGTTGTAGCGATGCTTTTCGGTTCTCCACTCTATAGGCCGATATTTGAGTTAAGCTTCAAAAAAGCAATGTGAATAGTGAAACATATCATATATCTTGCAATGAAACGTCATAGATTGAAAATGCAAAGTATACAATTCACCTCATACAAAGGTTCCATACAAAAGTATGTTGGAGAGTTCGCATTGTGGTCTCTCCAAAAATTATAAGAAACGAAATCCATCCCCTGCCCTGTAGGATTTATGTGTTGCGCCAAGAAAACACTTGCGCATGGAAAACTGGATGCAAATAACGGACCGTGTAGTGTTGTCGAGCTAGAGTCATGCTTGTGCAATTGGAACTTTGCAATGCTGTGAATATATGTCCTCCCTGCCATACACAAAACACATAGATGTAACTTTATGTGCGATGTCCTTTGAAAAGTATTACCTTCTCTCCCTCCCTCCCTCCTTCCCTCTCTCTCTCTCTCTCTCTCTCTCTCTCTCTCTCTCTCTCTCTCTCTCTCTCTCTCTCTCTCTCTCTCTCTCTCTCTCCCCCCCCTTAAGCTGCGTTGGGCATCAATTATGTCTTCTTACCTCCTTGCTGACTAACCAACATTATGTATTGTGTTTTCTAACTGCACATGATAATGGGCATATTTAGATTGGCATCCCCATCACAGAAGGTACTATATTCAATCCGTTCATCAATAATCCAAGCACGCATTTGGAAAACTACTATTATCTGACACTCATGGACATTAGTACGGGTGGCATTCTACTCGATTTCATTCGCCTTCAAAACAAAGCCAAAAAGTGGCGGGGACCTTTTCATATTTAGCAGTTATGAATCCCATACTGCCTTGCATGCAACTGCCTACTAGGCATTGTGGCAAGCTATGACTAAGTAGGACTTGTAAATGCCCCATGTTATACTTCTCAACACATCAACCTGCGATTGAAGGAAACACAAGTCAGATTTGTAATTTCGTTTGATGCGTGTTATTTCCAAGAGGTTTTAATCAAGGTCTCAATCAAGTAGCAATTCTCTTCAACACCGCCTGAAGGTGATAGTGTAGTAATGATAGAACAATGCATCCAAAGGCTAGAGGATTAACCACAACAGACTTCATGTCACTTGGGCTTCAAGTGGAAATGTTTTTGGGAAAAAAGCCTACATACTAGTGTATTACAAAGATCAGGAGGAAATTCAGGAAGGTCTTATACAAATGCAAAGTGCTAGAGGAGTTATCGATCTCAGAGTCTTGTTGGCAATAATTGCACTCGGCCTGTTCGGCATACTTTACCTGCTACATGGAGTCTCTACCTCGATCGCTTCACTACAAGAGGTTGTGTGCTCTTGTGACGCTGTTAGCGACGGAAATACACTGGGTTTTTATAACCCCCGGCGTCGCTAATAGCGTCGCTACGAGAGCGTCGCTATATGCGTCGCTATATAGCGACGCTCATAGTGATGGTTATAGCGACGTTTACACAGAAGTCTATAGCGATGCTCATAGAGATGCTACAGAGCCATAAATAGCGACAGTTATAGCAACGCCCGAGAGAATTTTTTTTTGGTGACATGGCATTGAATGCCCTGCCACCCATCAACCATATTGTACTTGATTCACTTTTTTTAAAAAGTGCAAGGGTAGATAATAGACCCAATATAGTCACCCACAAGACACATTGTTTGCAAAATTGACAATTGTACACATCATAGGCAAAATGAATTGATTGGCAAATGTAATAATGACAATTGTACAACATCATAGGCATAAAGAATTGATTGGCAAAATGAAGTGTGGTGACAAATGTAATAATATACATGGTTCAAAAAGACGTATAAATCCGTCTCATGATACATAAGCTATGAGAAACCCTAAACTAATGCTATCTAGCTACGGCTAAAGTGGCGTCGTCTAGTCAGACGTCTCATCGCGTCCAAGCAGCGTATCTGTCGGATTCTGCAAAAAAAGACAATAAGACAACTTTCAGTAAGTATAAACATATAACGACATTTATAAAACAATACAAAAAATAGAAAAGAGTAAACCCTAATACTAACCATGCCGCCGTGAGAACTGAGAATGTCCATCAGGGCGTTTAAGCCCTTCCTGCCTGCGTACTCGCGCTCGTACGGTGTGGGATCACGTCCTGTCATCGGCCACTGTCAAAACATACAAAGATTTCATTATGTTAGAATTAAAAAACTCATAAACCCTAAACTATCAAACATAAAGAGCAATGCGAAAACACTTACAAAATCGGCCTCAAATGATGCCCATCCACCGCTCCCCAAGTGGTGCGAGCTTCCTGCCTCTACTCGCGCTCTGGCTGCATCCTTTTGTTGCTTCCACTTGTCGGGATTCTCGCGCGCTGCTTTCTTCGCATTCTTCCAATCTTCTTTGGCCATCCAATTTGGCCTGTTCCACCCATGCTTGATTGCTTTTTGCACTTCGGAACGCATTCGAATCTTCATCAGGTCTTCATTGAAGCGCTGATCCCGTGTTGGAACGGGAAACTCATCATGAAGTATGCTGATGACTCTGGCTTTTAAATCACTTGGTACTTCACTCCATTTGTTTAGTATGTAGTGTCTAAACAGCTGAGAGCAAAGACCACGCATGTGCGAGATCACCTTCTTGCCGTCATCATCCATGATGATGCCGCCGCTGAAGTCGACGGAGTAAGGCAAGCCCTCTGGCCGGTGACGCATGAACCTGGGTGTCGTGGCAGGGGTCTCTAGCGGCGTGTCGATGGGGGTACGGACGTCAGGTGTCTCCACCGGCGTCTGGGCCCCGAAGCGAGGAGTGTCGAGTGGGGTGGCTCCTGGCGGAGTAGGCAGAGGTGTGTAGCTGCTAGGAACAGTCAGCCGCACGAAACCTGGCGTAGATGACGATGCTGTGGCTGGTGTGGGGGCAGGCAAAGAAGGGGAGGGTAAAGAGCCTCGTCGAACACGAGGCGGTGTGGAGGCATCGGCGGCGGAATCCCCACAACAACCGCCACCGCCACCATTAGAGCGCCGGTGTCTAGACGAGTGTGAAGATCGTCTCGTCGACACCGAAGCTTCGGAGCGCGCCGAATGCTCCGAAAGAGAGGGAGATGCGGATGGAGTAGGAACGCTGCAGTGACAAAGAAGAAAGAAACTCCTCATCATCCATACATGCATTAAACACACGAATATTTAAACTTAATATTGAATGAATAGAGTAGACAATGACGCAAAGACCATTAAATACAATGACGTAATGACGTAATGTCTTTATTGGTCAATACCTATATTTATGGGTACAAGAAATCTACAGACCCACGTCTACATGATACTGCATGTAGTGGACAAAACCCCTTTGCCTCTTATCTAGCTGTAGCACTTCACAGCATCTTAACATCTTTTCACAGTAGATCTTTTCACTGTTCGTCTAACTCTTAACCCTAAACCGTAAGTAATTCTTGCGTGGACTCGATCTAACATAAATAAGCGTAAATCTAAATAAACGTAAATCTAACTAAAAATAAACCTAAATCTAATTTAACGTAAGTCTACATCTAACCTAATCTTTAACGTCTTTTGGGATAGTTTCCTACGACGTTAAAACTCTCTTCTTCTTGTGTGTGTGTGTGTGTGTGGGGTAAACCTAAATAAACCTAAGTCTAATCTAATATAACATAAATCTAAATCTAACGTAAATTAATTATGTTATATTAAAAACAAAGAACTAAACTAACAGGGATTATAAGAACCTTAAAACTGATTTAACACATAATTTTTCACATAACTCGGCAAGAGTTGGCATTCTCATCACTAAAGATGTGAGAGTTAACTTCCGGCGGTGACGCTGCCTCATCTCCATCCACATCTGACGACAGCAATTGGCCCTTTGGACCGTTCTTGCTCTTGTTACTAACTTTGAAGTTGTTGTTGAATGACTAGAGGTTGTCTAGATGGTCATTGTCGGGGATGTAGTGACTCTTGCCGCCCTGAAGATCCACCTTCTTCCCTATCTTCTGAAGACATTTCACCTGTACTTTTGGATCGACGGAGCCCACCATGAGTGAAGGCAGCAATACCCTATATTCCATTGAGGGCTTTCTTCACCCGCTTCATGCAGGCATCGCAGTCTATGGAGACCTAAATCTAATCTAATATAACGTAAATCTAAATCTAGCGTAAATAAACGTAAATCTAACTAAAAATAAACCTAAATCTAATCTAATTTAACTTAAATAAACCTAAATCTAATTTAACGTAAGTCTACATCTAACCTAATCTTTAACGTCTTTTAGGATAGTTTCCTACGATGTTATAACTCTCTTCTTCTTGTGTGTGTGTGCGTGTGTGGATGTGTGTGCCAATAAAAAGAGATAAATGGTATAACCTTTCTATCACCCATGCCAAGTATGATAGATTGGTTATGCCATTTCCCTCTTGAATAATAGGTCTTGAGTTCAACTCCTCGTTGGCTAGATCTTTAGGTCTTTTAATTTTAATTAGTTTCCTACGACGTTAAATTAGTTTCACTCTCTTTCTCTCTCAATGTGTGTGCGTTTTTTTGTTTATGCATATTTTCTCTCTCTTTTCCTCTCTCAATGTGTGCGTTTTTTGTTTATGCATGTTCTCTCTCTCTTTTCCTCTCTCAATGTGTGCGTTTCTTGTTTATGCATGCTCTCTCTCTCTCTTTTCCTCTCTCAATGTGTGTGTGCATTCTTTGTTTATGTATGTGTGTGTGCGTTTTTGTTTATGTTTGTACTCTCTCTCTCTCTCTCTCTCTCTCTCTCTCTCTCTCTCTCTCTCTCTCTTTCTCTCTCTCAAAAACACTATGTGTGTGTGTGTGTGTGTGTGTGTGAGAGGGAGAGAGAAAGAGGGGAAGGGAACATGAGAGTGAGGAGAGGGAAGGAGCATACCTGACTCTCCTTCCTCTCCTCGTGTGTGTGTGTGTGTGGAGAAGAAAGAGAGAGAGAGAGAGAGAGAGGGAGAGCGTTACCTGCTCCTTGCTTGAGGGCGCCGAAAAACTCAGATCTGAGATCTGAGTTTTTGGGCGCTCTCTGTTATTTTTTTTACCCCAGCCGGCGTCGCTATGAGCGTCACAAATTTACTTGTAAATTTGCGACGCTCATAGAGACGCCGGGAATTTTTTTTTTTGAGCGTCGCTGTGTGAGCGTCGCTAATATGAATAGCCTCTTGTAGTGCTTGCTACACAAAAGACCTTTGAGAATATGTGAATAGATATTCCCTGCCTACCTTGGAGTTGCTAATTTCCTCCAAGGGAAAATGAGGGTTTGTGTTGGCTACAATACCAAACTGATGGCTGCCATTTGCAGCCATCTGAACTTGATATGATAGCTATTGTGTACATGGACCTTTGCTCATAGGATCCACCACCAAATCATGGTTATTTGCAAGAAGGGAGCTCCGAAGCAGTTATAATTGTTGGGCGTTCAGATCCACACCACCAGCATTCCCTGCTTCGTATGTAGCTGCTCAAGAGAAACGATGCAGTATATTGTTGTTGCTAATCTCAGCTGCACCCGCATAATGCCATTACTCCGCAGTCCGTGTTCTTCGGCTTCTCCATCATCAAATCTCTTTGTGTGAAAAAGAGAATTAGCTTCTGCTTTTACTCTTTGACTATTCTTTTGATCCTGGTCGACAGCATAGGCACCTACATGATTGACTACTTGACCTTCACTGCAATGTTGCTGCGTCTCCTTGGAGATGCACATTAATCAACTCCCACAGACACCATATTCTATGTTGAATTGGTCATGAGAGATGTTTCTATTTGTCTACAGATAGTTCGAAAATGCTTGCCTCATCAATTTTCAGATTTGCTATCAACAAAGTTGGACAAGGAGTGCTACTGAAGCCAACGGCTTATCAAACCATGACTAGCACTAGTGACAATAATCCCCAATGCTTTTCCCTCGACATTGAGATTTCTGCCACTAATCCCCTCACACTCTCTGCTAAAAGCTCTGAGCTGCCTTGGAATTGCTTGTGGAGAATATTGAACTGCTTTGAGAACAAGGGACCAACGCAGCGTGCTTGTTTTATTTTATTCACTTGGTAGCTTTTCTCATGGAGTTTTTTTTTATTTAGAGCTTTTCATGGCAGCGATGGTTTTTGTAAAATTTAAATTCAATGACACGTGGTGGCTTTAAGGATTCACAAAAAGTGGGCATTAAGTGTCTCGAGTGCCGACTTCAAGAGAATCACCCTTATAATACAAAGTACATAGCATCGCACAGTCTCGTCTATCACCATCGCTCTGGGCCGCATGGCCACCTGCAGCAGCAGCAAGATTTATGGTTCCCTATTTCTACTCCTCCTCATCTCTGCTGCTTCTCTGGTTATGGACGGAGCCGTTGCTCATGCAGATGAGAAGCGCCATCCCCACGGCGACATGAACGCTTATCCTCCCCATCAGCACGCCCAGGCCCATAATCGTCACCACGGCCATGATCATCAGGAGCATATGGACCGTGAGCATCACCACGACCATATGGACCACCACGGTTATATGTCCCATCACCACCACGGCCATATGGAGCATGCACCTGCCCCTCATCCTCATCATCATCATGGTCATGATCACCGCCGCCATCATGATGATGATGGGAATCATCATCATGGTCATGATCACCACCGCCATCATGATGACGATCATCATAATCATCATCCCAACAAAGCACATGCCCCTCGTCATCACGATATTGCAGGCCATCATCGTCCTCGTCACGGCCTCCACAATCATTGAGCCTCTACGAGCAGCCATAGCCGTGTGACCGGGCGAAAGTACCACCACACTCACCCCTACCGTTAGAGCTTACAAGCAAACATTTTTTTATGTGGCATTTTGAGATCCATGTGCTACTGAGTACTGTCTTTGCTGACTAATTGGTCGGTGCCTCGTGGCCTTGATCTTGGCCTTGGCCTCCGTTTTGTGTACATCTTGTACTTTGGATCCTTTTTCATTGAAATCTTAATCTCTCGAGCACCTCAGTTTACTTAAGAGAGAGAGAGAGAGAGAGAGAGAGAGAGATTAAATGTCACTTCGATTCCTATAGAAGTAAGCTCACAAACAGATATGAGAGTTTCCCTGAGTCCTAGAACATAGTAAACCTTGAAGACAACAGCTATATTCTAAAGACCATTGGGAAGATCAATGATGAAATCTCTATAAGCTTTGGCATGTTGAAGATTTTCGTCTCGCACGTAGAGTTTTTCGAAATAAAGGTCACCATACTTTCACCCTATACATGTGTGAATATACCTTTTTACAGGTATCGTACTATTCTCCCATATATATATATATATAGATAGATATAAAGATATAGATATATATATAAAAATGAAAAACCAAAAAGAGATGCAGCATATTGTACCCACACATGCTATGTATGCTCCCATGTCTCTTATTTTTACACAATGTTGGAGTATGCGGTTCTCCAAGGGTGACTAGGTAGGTGGGACGTTTAGGATTGTGAGAGAAATGCAAGAGGGGGGGAACATAGAGGAAACAATGTAGACGTAGATAATAATAGCTACTTGCACAAAATAAGTGTGATTTGATACCTATTAGAGAGATATCTATATGAAAAGGGAAGCCAATAAAAGATTCTAATTGATGATTTTCACATACCCAAATAATACAAAACACCCATAAACATGGTATGTCAATTTATCCTTTGATTGCACATTCCCAACCAATAATTGAACAATTGGCTTCAAATAGACTCCCAAATCCGATCTATTCCAACCTTGCTAAACTTGCACGACCCAAAATGGTCAACACCCTGCTTCTACCAATGACAAAACACGATGAGACCACGAGAATAGCCTCTTACATTATTCTTCCCCTCTTTCCCTTAATTCAAAGTGGGAGAGGGAGAACCCATGTGAAAACCCTTCTCCTTCTTCTTGCCCTCTTCTCCTTTGTTGACATAGCAAGAACCCCATAGAAAACCCTTTTGCTTCTTCTCCTGCTCCCCTTCATTGGGGGGAGAGAGAGAGAGAGAGAGAGAGAGAGAGAGAGAGAGAGATTGCCCCTCCCTTTCACCCACACACTTCACCTCCTTCATCCTCGTCAAAGCATTGCCAGCCAAAAAAAAAATCTCCCCAACTATGCCATAGGACCTCTTTTCTCCTCCTTGCTTGCTTGTGGCCATCTCTCCCAAAATACCACAGAAAAAATCATTTTGCCCCTTTTAAATTTTTAGCCTCTCAAGCTGTCACAACCACAACATCCATTCAACCTTGTTAGGGTGGGTCGTCACGGTGTTGTGTCATGACCCCTCCCCATTATAATACCTTACATGAATATTCCCCATCTCATGGCATAAAGAGCTGGCCCTTTTTGGGCTGCTTGCATATGATGAAGCCCCAAAGGGGCGACTTCAACTACCATCAGTGCTAGTGGCCTATGACCACTTCTCAGGAGTGCCATTTGGCATAGCCACGAGAAACACCTAGCTCCGAACGCATGGGCTTCGTTCACCATAGCTGAAAGCCTTGTGAGTTCTCCAAGAAGGCCTCACAGCTTGTGAGGCCGATGGAAAGTGTCTTCTCCACAACATATAGTGTGTTCTTATGCAATGTTTTGCATGTATTTTCTACAGTGACATGTGGTGACCTCCAAGCACTCTCCCCTTTGAGCTCCCAAAAACAACCATACAAGTGACCTTGAAATAGGTCCATTGGCCATAATCTCCTCTCCCAAATCCCAAACTAACCCTAGAAAAACCCAAAAACATCGTGTAATTATTGCCCACAACCTGAGCACTACATTTGTCCTCAAATAGGTCCATTGTCCATAACCTACTCTCTTAGAGCCCAAAATACTAACCCCATAAAAGCCCAAAAACTTCTTGAACTTGTTGCTCACAACCTGATCACTAAATTTGTTCTAAAATTACCCACTTTCACCAAGTGTTGCATCAAATGACACACATCCCATAACATTAGAACCCCATAAATTCCATATATCTTCATCGTTTTTTGCCTGATTTGGACCAAAAAAAGCCATCTAGCCCCGAATTTGCTGTACATCACGAAAGCACCAAAATTAGCCCACAAATTGGAAAAACCGTCAACCATTGTATCAAATTTTTACACTTCCTTGATTTCTTGAAGTCATAAAACCCACATAATTAGAGCTTATTCAAAAACTTCTTTGTTTTCCTTTCCAACCATTCTGGATCATGGTTTTGTACCATGCATGCTGTGGATCATGGTTCTTCAACGAATTAAACCAATATGGATTTGATGAATAAATTTTTTCATATGCTTTTTGAAGTCTTGGCCTTGCACATTTTCAAGATCAAACTCTCCATTGTGCTTTAACCGATATTATTACCCCTAATATTGACTCAAGTCACATCATAATCTATGAATCATGACTCCATGGTATGGTCAATGTTGATCATCCTTCGCATTGAAGGCCTAAACCGTCCCCTAAGCTTAATCATGCACCTCCATAATGCACTAGCTGATGTAAGGAATCCTCAAGGCCTATATAGATGGCTCCTCTATTCTATATGAGACATAATGCAACTGTAGTGTTTCTTTGTATCTTTGAGTCTATATAGTTTCTCTATATCTCTCTTTGTTTTCCTTTCCAACCATTGTGATGTGAAGTGCTCACATAAGGAATTTTTAAAGAGTATGTGTTTTGCAGCCTTGATGTACCATGCATGTCGTGGATCAAGGTTCTTGAACGAATTAAACCAATATGCATTTGATGAATAAATTTTTTCATATGCTTTTTGAAGTCTTGGCCTTGCAAATTTTCAAGATAAAACTCTCCATTGTGCTTAAACCGATATTATTACCCCTAATATTGACTCAAGTCACATCACAATCTATGAATTATGATTCCATGGTATGGTCAATGTTGATTATCCTTTGCATTGAAGGCCTAAACAGTCTCCTAAACTTAATCATGCACCTCCATAATGCACTAGCTGATGTAAGGAATCCTCAAGGCCTATATAGATGGCTCCTCCATTGTATATGAGACATAATGCAACTGTAGTGTTTCTTTGTATCTTTGAGTCTATATAGTTTCACTATATCTCTCTTTCCACAATGAATGCTACTCTACAATGTATATGAGTCATAATTCAACATTAGTGTTTCTTTGTATCTTTGAGTCTATATACTTTCTCTCTATCTCTCTTTGCACAATGAATGCTACCCTCCAATTCCATCATGGCACCAACACCTGGCACCAAATCTCTAAATGTCATAGGCCTAGTGACCTTTATTTTTTGGTTCCCTTGTAGTTTTTCTTAATTTTCTTCTTGAAGGCCAAAAAACCCAATAAATCATCCTTTCTATTTTTTGCTCATATGTTCGTACATGCATCCCTTATTTTTGAAAATAAGGCTTGACATCTTAATACTAAAAGTCCTCACCTACCTCTTAGTTACCTTCCAAACATGGCCTTCAAGTTGCCCCTCACAACTCATCTCATGAGCTTGTCTCTTAGCACAAGCACAAGAGCTCTACTCCACCACTCAAAACGAAGAGTGTAGGTCCACAAGTTGATGTGGAAAGCACCTGTTGCGGTCGAAGCATGGATGGCTAGCCGGTGTAGTTCATAACCCACCTTTCCCTATAGGCTCAACGGACACCTTCTTCATGCTCTACATGTTCTTCTTCTGTACCTTTCTCCTAGTTTGCTAGCAGCCTTAAGATCATTGATACCTCGATCAGCATGCATGTTGTGCTTAATCCTCAGGCTGAAGGATCCGTGGGAATTGCTATATGGAGAACCCTCTTCCCTATTGCCCTTTATATAGCCCTTAGCCTTCTAAGGCACCTTGCCTAGGTTAGTAGTGGGCCCTTGGCCCAGGTCCTTGAACCCCTAGGTTTTCCCTTGGCATGACTTTACTTCCCCCTTGGAGAAGTGATTTCCTCTTTTAAAAAAAAAGGGAAACTTCTTCTTAAGAACACTAATGTTTTTCCAAGTTGCACCTTCTTCAGGTTGGTCTTTCTAGTTGACTTAAGCTTGTCAACGTACATGATGATGCATACGTAAATCATGGTAGTCTAAGATTTGCTTGGCTTCATGCGGCTGTGTAGGAGGTTCAACAAAATCAACCAAAATTTGTTGTTCAATGACATTATCATCCCCATGCAAGCGATTATGTAAACAACCTACATGAAGTACCGGATAAATATGAGAGTGTATAGGTTATGAGAGTTTGTAGGCTTGGTCACTGACTTGCTTGGGTATCTTGAAAGGCCTGTAGTAGTGTGGAGATAATTTAGGTGTTGGCCTAGTCTTTAGAATTTTTGAATGCTCTGGCACACAAAAAAATACCTCTTTCTTTCCGTGAAGGTAACTTGCCAATGATTCTCATCAGTGTATACCAATCCTGTACTTGTCAAAAATTTTGACGAGCCAGTTTTAGCATATCCATATGGTCTTGGATAAAATCCTTGACTTGTTGGAGATTTTCAGCCACCAACCCCATGGTAAATAATGATTGTACATTAGCATGAAAGGACTAAATCTAGGTCTTACAGGCTTAGAAATGTTGTAAGAAAACTCAAGAATAGGTAGATAGTCTTCCCAGTCTGATTGCCTCTTGTTAATGTATGTTTGTAGTATATCCTCTAGCATCTGATTGACTCTTTCAGTGTAACCATCCATTTCAATATGATCTTCTATACTTAGGTTGATTTAACATAGCCCTCCAAAAATGATTGTTAAATTTGGGATCACAATCATTGACAATGCTACTTGGCAATCCATACCACATGTATGAATTCTCCACAAATAACTTAGCTAACTCTAGAGTCTTAATTGTAGACTTGGTTGGAATAAACTCGAATAGTTTAGTCAATCGATATATGACCACCCATACCAATTCATGGCCTTGTACAATGGTTGGAAAACCCACAATGAAATCCATATAGATACTTTCCCATTTACCATTATGAATCTCTGATGGATGCAAGAGATCTGTTGCCTTTAGGCACTCTGCTTTATATACTTGACATTTTTGGCAAATCCAAGACATAGTCTTGGGCATAGCCGTGCACACTTGGCTAGTAAAATTGTTGTCTTACGAGAGCATAATTCTTCTTCACGCCTGAGTGCCTTGCGCTTGGACTATTGTGACATTCAGAAAGAATTTTGTGCCGAATGTTTGTGTCCATCTCGGGACACAAACTGTCCCCTTGTGGAGTAGGTATCCATTATCAATGGAAAAATTATTCCATCTCTACAGTTCATCACTCACTAGAGAAGAATTGAGTGTGGAGGTTAAAGACACACTACCAACATTGGAGTGAGAAGGATCCCTCATTTTCACATGGCTCCACACTTTGGAGTATGCATCGTCATGTTCATATTTTCCCTTAAGAGAGTCCAAAAACCCACTTCTAATTTTCATGAGAAGAAGAGAGTTGATCTCAAGCATACGACTAAGAGCGTGAGCTACCACGTTGTATCAGCTTTTACGATACTAGAGCTTTGCATACCCTAAAGAATCTCAGCCACCTGTCCTTTTGACCCTTTAAATGAGTTTTTTGTGTAAACCATTTTATGCTTTCATGGTCAAACACAATCTCAAACTAAGCGTTGTCTGAGTGGGTGCTTCCATGTTAGCAGTTGGGAATATGGAAACGCCCCAAAGCATATGTTTTTCCAAAAAAACTAGAAACCTTTTGGTACCTCTTTAGTAAGTTCAATAAATCTAACACTTTACTGCTGGATGATTTCCTCTATAAGATGTACTTCAATGATCCCAGTAACTTTGTCATTCTCCCTTGGATAGAAAACCAAAATGAGAGGTAGTGGGAAAATTCCCTCAAGGAGAATGTTGCCTCATTTATAATACAGTGGGCTGAGACTCGTGACATAGCCAAGACTGTTAGGGAATGTCCATTTGATGCCAAGAAGGATGAATTTGCACAATTGGACTGGAATCTGGCACATGGAAAAGTTCGGGCACAACAAAAAAATCTTCACTGAGACTGCCATCTCCAGCAATCAACTATAAGCGGCCACGTCGGCAAGAATGGCTAGAACAGTCTTCAACTAACTGACTTTACTCCTTCAAAAAGCTAACTCCCTGTAATGCTAATTGTTCTTGTATCTAAACCTGAATATACTATGAAGAATTTTGCAAGTCAACTGTTTTTGTTGTTGTTAATTGGATCGAGTATTAAGTGTTGATTAAGTGGTCAGGTGGTACAAAGTGCTTAAAAGTGTTGGTTAGGTGGTCCAAAGAGCTGATCAAGTGGTTCAGGTGGTTGTTAAGTGGTGGTCAAGTACTACAAAGTGCTATCCAAGTGTATTTAGGGGGTTGGTCAAGTGGTTCAAAGTGCCGGTCAAGTGGTTGAGAGTGCTTATCAAGTGGTATAAAGTGATGGCCAAGTGGTTCAAGGGGGTGGTCAAGTGGTTCAAGGGGCTTGTCAAGTGGTATAAAGTGCTTAATAGTGCTGGTCAAGTGGTCCTAAGTGGTCCAAAGAGCTAGTCAAGTGGTTCAGAGGGCTGGTAAATGGTGGTCAAGTGGAACAAAGTGCTATCCAAGTGGTTCAACGGGTTGGTCAAGTGGTTAAAAGTGTTGGTTTGGTGGTTCAAAGTGCTTGTCAAGTGGTATAAAGTGCTGGCCAAGTGGTTCAGAGGGTGGTCAAGTGGTTCATAGTGCTTGTCAAGTAGTATAAAGTGCTTAAAACTGCTGGTCAGGTGGTCCAAAGAGCTAGTCAAGTGGTACAGGGGGCTGGTAAAGTTCTCGAAGGTGCTTTTAAGTGTTTCAAGGGGCTATTAAATTGGTTTAGGGGACTATCAAAGTGCTGGTCAACTGGCCAAGTGCTCAAAAGTGCTTTCAAGTGTTTTAAAGACGTCTTTTATCACTCTACTATAAAAAGTGTTGGTCAGGTGATCCGCCCATCCCCCCCAGCTTTGATGTAATCCTTGCTAGCTACTATTAAAAGTGTTGGCCAAGTCCTCAAGTCAAATTTACAGAGATAAATCTTACAAGTTCTCCTCTAGGGGCATGCTGTTATAGATTTTCTTGAATATGTCATTTGACATATCATATACATTGTGCTCACCTTCCCTCAGGGACATGGAAAACCTGATGCATCACACCAGATGGGAGTATCTTAGAGCAGTGGGCTTGTTGTTCCAAAAGGACATAAGTATCATCTTGGCCAATTACCTTGTCATAGAATAGTACCTCAACGGTATACAAAGTTTTCTTAATGATGTTGTGCCATTGATCCTTTTCCTCTGTTTTGGCCAGGCACTTTGTAATGGTGCATCTCAGGACGTAGAAGTATGCACCTGCCTCCTCTACAGTCACTACAAAGTTCTAGCCAACCATGAAGGCATCATTCAAGCCATCATGGTGGCCAGCATACATGGGCGCGTATTCATCCTCATCCTTGCTCTACACTTTTCCATCGCTTTCATCCATGAATTGTGGGTTGTATTTGCAAGTATACCCACCCCTGCACATGATCTTTGTTGGCACATCTCCTCCATTGACCTTTGATGCACTCACCACAAAAGAAAGAGAGTAGTCTGTGCCTTAGTCCGTGCATATCCATCTATCTGTAGCCATTGACACAGTGCCAAAATCAAGACCCTGTCATGTGCTTGAAATCCCTCTCTATAACTCTATCAACATCACTGAGCTTGACCTCCCAGAAAGCACGATCGACTTTCTTGCCTATCTGTGGGCATTTATTTTTGAGAGTTGCATTGAGGAATGAAACCTTCAAGCGTTATGAAGCACCCACCTGTCAGATTTCAACTGCTCTTCTGTGAGGGCTCTTTTGACCACTACACCAGTCCCGTCATGTTCACCCTTTCCGTGGGGCCTGAAGCAAAGAAATTCTACATCATTTTGACACCTGTCATATTGAAGAATCATGCAAAAAATAGAATGGCCACCTTGCTTTGAATTGTGATGCAACACTATCTGATCACACCCAAGTCGCTTGACACTAGCCATGTCTTTTCAGTCATTCATTGTGAAAAAGAAAATAGTGTTGCACAAACAAAGTGTATTGTGTCTTGTCATCAGAGATGTAGAAGTGAGTCGTCTTTTGTATAGCACCATGCACATCACATAAGAGATGGATACCAATGCATTGACTGGATCTATATTTTGCACCTTGAAGGAGTAATTCTCAGCAAAATCCACTATAGACACCAATACATTGTTAGGAAATTTGGCCAAACACTCCTTGAACTATTGAGATTTCCACATGTACAAGTAGTTGTGTTTGATGAACTTCCCTAGTTTCTCTCTGAGCACAAATATGAAACTCATCGGATGATCTGCTAAACCACGAGCTCCTTTTGACATTTAGCTAGACCTTCTTCATCCTTTTCCAGAGTAGGAACCTTGTCAAAAAGCTTGATAGTCATCCTAGAGATACCATCACTCTCTTCGAAAGGACACAACAAGAGCCTTTTAATCTCGTAATCAGTGCATGTTCCCAAAAGACATTTTTTTTGCGATGAAAAGCACTATCAATTGGATTTGGACACAATACAAACTCCCATAGTTCTTTCAAGGATGAAAATGTGGATTTTGATATTGTGCACTACGCTATTCCACCACTCATAGTTGCACACAAGACACCTGCAAAAGCATGACGTTCCATGTAGCCCGTATCTTCCATGGCGCATCGAATTTAAGCCTTCCTTCAAGTATACAAGCTGAACATGGTATTCACAACAATAGGTGTTGAGGTCCTTCAACTTGCATGCAAAGTATGGCTTCAAGCCATCAAAGTATGTAAGGGACATCCTAATCTAATTGCAACACTTACCTACTACCACCTCACGGATATTTTCACAAACGTAGGTATGACTTCACCTTTTGTCCACAAAAAAAGTAGGTATGTCATTTCTCCACCTTTTCAACCAAGGGTTGGTTGAGCACTGAGAGTTGATGAAGAGTGGGAGTTGGTGGCTATTTCTGGAAGGCCATCTCTAAGGCTGAGATTGGCCATTTCTGAGAAGGCCATCTCTAAGGCTGAGATTGGCTTTTGCTTTGCAAAGAGAGGTCGAGTGGTCTAGACAAAATAGATGTAGAGAAACATTAGTTTTTCTATTATTCTACAAAGTGCATGCATTGTGCATATGTGTATTCTAGATAGTGGGATATCCAAAATGGGTCGAAAGTTGGGGTCAAGTAGATGCCTATCCCGAGCTCTTCTCCAAAATGGTTTGTCAAGGATGTGAACCCCTCCCATCCAATACAATCTACTTCAAATTTTTGTACTAATGAACTTCTCTCAACTAGTGAAGCACATAATTGCACTTGGAGAACACTCTAAAGCACTTTGGGGAACTTGAAATCACTCTTAAGCACTTTGTGTCACTTTCAAGCACTACAAGGCACTTTCAAGCAACTTGTCATGCGCGCACTTTGAAGCACTTTGCAGCATTGTAAAGCACTTTGGGGCACTTGAAAGCACTTTGAAGAACTTCAGTGCACTTTAAGAGCACTCTGAGACACTTGGTGGCACTTGATAGCACTCTAAAGCACTTTACCAGCACTTTGGTGCACTTTGAACTACTTTGTGCACCTTGGAAGCACTCTAAACTACTTGGTGGAACTTTTAAAGCACTTTCAAGCACTTTGTGGGACTTCAAAACACTCTCAGGCACTCTGTGGCACTTCAAAACACTCTCAGGCACTCTATGGCACTTTCAATTTTCTATAACGCACTTTATGGTAGTTGCAAGCACTATGAAGCTCTTTTAAGGCACTCTGAAGTGCTTTGGGGCATTTTGGTGCACTAAATAGAACTGTGTGGCACTTTGAAGCACGTTGAAGCATTGTAAAGCACTTTTTGACGCTTTTAAGCACTTTGAAGCACTGTGCAACACTTTAAAGCACTTTTGGGCACTTGAAAGCACTCTGAAGTGCACTTTAAGGGCTGTTTGAAAGCACTTATGTGCTATTTAAGAGCACTCTGAGGCACTTTGTGGCACTTTGGAGCACTCCAAAGAATTTTAGAGTTTCGAAAGCACTCTAAAGTACTTTGTGGCACTTTCAAGCACCACGAAACACTTTAGTGCACTTTGGAAGCGCTCTGAAATACTGTGAGGTACTTTTTGGCGCGTTCAAGCACACTGAGATGCACTTTTTTTGGCGCTTTCAAGCATTTGGATGCTCTAAGTGATGCACTTTGAAGCACTTTCAGAAACTTATAAATCGTTTGAAAGCTTTTGCAAGCACCCAAAATTACTAAGTAAAGCATTGTGACACACTTTGAAGATGTTATACCTGATATTCCTTAGGTAAATCGAGGAGATGCACCGGATGCACCACATGTGCCCTCTTGCCGATTCTCTTTTGAATGGCATCTTTCTTGTTTGGGGAGATGTAGGTTTCCATTGACCAGAATTAAAACACGATTTCTCTGATTTCAATTGTTAAGGTACTGGTCCTATGCTTTTGACATTGACTTGTTGTTGGGAAAGAAGCAAACTGGAACACCTCTATAGCAATGTCACCCAAGAGCGTTGAAAGAGAACTACAAGAACACAAAAATATTTGGAAAATCCCTTTGAAACACCACAAGTCGAAAAAGAGTAGTCCCCTTGGGAATTTACTGGAGGTTGCCCACCCAAGAGACTATGTCACATAGGAGCAAAACCCTGCCAAAGCATGGATTTACAGCACATGTCGACCAATGCATAAGAAGACAAGGGCCTCCCCTTTCACCATTTTACATCACAAACCCACAACTTCAACATCAATTTCACAATTCATAGATACATGCCCTCCGAATCTTTCTACACACAATTTGCCACTAGGCTGCCATAGCCATAACCCTGCAAAGAACTAGTCGTAACCTGAAGAGCACAACTCCAATTGGGGTACTTTAAATCTTGAAAAATTAATAACAAGAAAGCTGAAGATGACCAAATTTGAATCTACGTGCCACTACATGAAAAATTGATGCGAACAGAGAGCTGTCACGACACGACTACACGTAGAGTAGGCAAGGCGAGGGAAAAAAAAACAACAAAAACCATCAAGGAGGCACAACGAAATCAAACCTGAAATGTTTTGGAGTTTGGCTAAACGTTTTGAAGTTTGTACATGAGTTTAAGTTGTATACAAGTTTCGCTTCAAAAAACTCACTCACGGGCACTTATAGTAGCCCGATAACTATCACTAGACTAGCGACTTGTACTTCATGGACATGTTATTGCTAAAGCAAGCTAAAAAAACCACAAAAATAAATCCCAAACACCCTTTTTTCATCGGGAGTCACGTTTGTATGTTCCAGTTTACAAAAAACGGGGTTGCAAAAATGCGCCCAACATAGTTTGCCAAACCCCCAGTCAGCTAGAGCATTCATGCTCAGCAGTAGACAATGCAAAAGCTTATTTACAAATATACATCATGTACAAAGGAATCAACACCATGTACCCTTACCACTATTAAATGGAACAGTATTATCCCTTGCATCCATCGTGCACACATAATGGCATCCTTCAAAGTCACAAGGACAATCATCAATCACTAGTGAGCTCCAACCATCAAGGATCATGTCATACAAACCAAGAGGCCATGGATCCACATTCTCACCATCATGACATGTATCACTCACATCAAACCAAGACAATACATCCATGATATCCATGTCATCATGGATGTCCCAACTTTCCAAGTTACAATCCTCTTCAACATCCACACATGCATGTGAGGTTTTCATAAGCTTCTTCACCCTTGACAATGCATGGCATGAATTGACTTTCATCTCCTCATCCATCTCAACTTGTGGATCATGAAAGCCCCAATCAATACTACCATCACAATCCATATCATTCAAACCAACCTCTTGCTCACAATAAAAATCATAACTAGCAGGGAACTCGATGCCATTAGTAGCACCATCAACATCACAAACATCAATCTCAGAATCCCAAATGGGTCCACATGCCCACAAGTCATCAGGATACCATGCCAACTCATAATATGCAGGCAAAAACATCACCCATAGTGTCAACATGCGTGTCATTTGTATCACAAGTAAAAACATCCATAGGCACATAATGCAAACAAATAGAGCTAGATAAGGCCTTAACTTTATGAGCATCCATACATGGAGCTAAGTCAACCATATCATTGCCCTCTTTGTCATACATGCATTCCAAGGTTCTTTCTTTCACAATACCACTTGCAAATAACTCCTCATTTAAATGTACATCAACAAGAGACAAAGCATCATCTTCTACATTTGACTCAACCTCATCATCAATGCTACAATCATCAATAGTGATAGAGGGGCTCTCATATGAAACCCACGAAGAAGCACAAGACTAATTTCCATTTTCAAACCATCGTTCTTGCTTCAAGAAATCAATAATGTTCTTCACACCCAACAAGCATGTGCAAGAAACCTCAATGCCCAAACATCTTGGAAGGGTACTAATAAACAAGAACTTCTCTTCCTTTTCATCCAAAATCATATGCTCAAGAACCTCTAGGTCCTGCTTTAGAGAGAAAAACCTCATGTAGTGCATGTCTAACTTTTCTATGCTACTTAGCTTCAACTTACTCATCATATCATTCATCCTCAAAAATGCATCACTAAACTTGACCATGGATGCACTTTTATGTATGAATCACCAACACTGAAGGTAACTTGAAGCAACTCCTCAGTGGCGGGCACCAAAACACTGTTGGAAAACAAGCAAACTAGAACACCTCTATAGCGATGTCACCCAAGAGAATTGAAAGAGAACTACAAGAACACCGAAAGCTTTGTAAAATACCTTTGAAACACCACAAGTCCAACAAGAGTAATCACCTTGGGAATTTACTAGCCGTCGCCCACCCAAGAGACTATGTCACATAGGAGCAAAACCCTGCCAAAGCATGGATTTATAGCACATGCCGACCAACTCATAAGAAGACAAGGGCCTCCCCTTTCACCATCGGACATTACAAACCCAAAAATTCAACATCAATCCACAATTCATAGGTACATGCCCTCCAAATCTGTCTGCACACAATTTGCCACTAGGCTGCCATAGCCATAACCCTGTAGAGAACTAGTCGTGACCTGAAGAGAACAACTCCAATTGGGGTACTTTAAAGCTTGAAAACTGGCTGGCAAGAAACATGAAGATGACCAAATTTGAATCTACGTGATGCTACATGCAAAATTGATGCGAACAGAGAGCTGTCCCAACACGACTACATGTAGAGTACGCAAGGCGAGGGCAAAAACAACAACAGAAACCATTAAAGAGGCACAACAAGCTCAAACCTGCAATTTTATGGAGTTTGGTTGAAAATTTTTAATTTTTTACATGAGCTTTTCTATACAAGTCTCGCTTCAAAAAACTCACTCACGGGCACTTACAGTAGCCCGATAGTTGTCACTAGACTAGCGACTTGCACTGCATGGACATGTGCTTGCTAAAACAAGCTAAAAAGACAACAAAACGAGATCCCACATACACTTTTGACATCGGGCGTCATGTCCATATGTAGAAGTTTACCAAAAACGGGGTTTCAGAAATGCGCCCAACAACGTGTCTAAGGGAAGTGACCCCTCCTCTATATCAGTTTGCAGCAAAAAATTAACACCCTTGAAATTTCTTCAATGAAGTCCTAATGCCTTTGCAACATCAATATTGCTCATTACATTGACAGTCCCATTGACTCCATTGAGGCATGCCATGACAGTAGCCCGTTTCAAAAATAGCTCATTGTTTGAATGAGGACTCTTTACCTCACACAATGTATGACAAATGTTAGAGAGAATCAGCCTCCCAACTGTCTCCAATGAGGGTTGCAATAGTGAGAACGTTGGATGACTGAGAAGTTGTTGTAGAATTCTCCATTGAAGACCCTCAGAAAGCCCGTTTGTTTGATTACGCCAACACTTAGCAACTGCCCTACACTTCTTTGCCTCCTACTCATCAATGTCACCATCCTCTTGCACTCATGCCATCCTTTTTTCCCTCTTCTTTGCAGCCCAATAGGTTTTTAGACTCGGCAGAAGATCCCTTGGGATATGTTGTGTAGCAGATACTGGAGGAAGGTCAAGGGGGTTTTTATTGCCATTATGAGTTTTATGTGATTCCATGTGGAACGTGCGAGGATGTTAATGACACAACAATGAATACAGTCAAAACAGTTCCAAAGTACTCAAGAGAGAGAGAGAGAGAGAGAGAGAGAGAGAGAGAGAGAGAGAGAGAGAGAGGTTTCGTTGAAGTTGAACATGGCAAGCAATGAGGATTTGGTTGATATGGCTTTGTGTTATGCCTGCAAGCACCTGTAGAGTGGCTATGGAGGACTGAGAGAGAAGGGGGGAGAGAGAGAGAGAGAGAGAGAGAGAGAGAGAGAGAGAGAGAGAGAGAGAGAGAGAGAGAGAGAGAGAGAGAGAGAGAGATGGGCACAAGAGGCGGAGGGATCCATTGAGGAAGCACTGCAGAGAGCCTAGAGAAGTGGAGGTGAGAGGGAATTCAAATGTGTAGGCAGTTTGATACTTTCAGCTTTAGTATTAAAGTGAAATGGAATTTCTAGCCCACCTAAATTCCAACCTCTTAGCCAAAAAAGATTTTATCTTTCCTTTATATGAAATGAAAATGAATAACCCACCACCAATTTCATCTCCTCCCAAAGGAGTGTTGGACACTCCTTTTTGGTACCACCTAAACATGTTATCAACCTTTGATAGATTTTGTCAACTTGGATACAGTTTGGTGTTCTTATACCCACTCTTGCAGGAGTGAGTATGCTACAACTAGCTGGCACATTGTTTATTCATTGACACATTTTGATGGCACTTTTTTAATCACATATGTATTTCATTGTGGTGTCATGGAGTGATACTCTGGCTAGAGCGATTTAGATCTGTGTATAACTTTGTGAGGTGATTCCGGATGAGTACATTCCTAGATTGACCATTTGGGTATTTGGTGTTGTCTCCATTGTGATTCACTATTGAGTTTTTTTCTCCAGTTACATGGGAGACTCTGCCAAAATGTATACCTATCGCAGAGGCTAGTGAGCTTGATCTTTTTCTCACCTTTTTTGCTTGATACAGTCGTTTGCTCTTGGGTGGGAGATTCTTGTGATCTTGAGCATTGTTTACGATAGTTTTGGCATGGATATGGAGACGCTTCCAGTTAGAGGCGATTCTCGATCATGATCGTGACTAACACGTTGGCACTGTGGCCACGATGTGCATATTAGGTGCCGTTGCTTCAGGCATATGAGTTAGATGGATGGTGCTTATATGAGGACACATGTTAGAGAGTATGCATGTGACGTGCATATCATTTTGAGTCTAGCTTACCTTCATACTACTTTGTGTCTTGGGATATCACAATGTCTATGCGTTTTCTACTAGATGAGCATCCAGGTTTTTACGTGATGCCACATCATGATTTGTTTTCCTCTTTCTCTAGTGAGAGGCTTGGTTGTGTGCAGTTTGCTAATGGTTCATCATATGACGTAGAGGTAATAGAGATGTGTGCATGTCTTTACCTAGAGGTGCATTTCTTACGCTACAATATGTACATTATGTATGAGGCTCAGTCAGAGTCTCATTTCAGTGCGTCACTTGCAGCATAGTGGGCATTGTGTACGGCTTAGACAACAGTCTTTTGAGATGCATAGGGGATCACTGGTCAAAGCCAGAGGTACTAGGAGTGGTCTGGTATACACTTTGCATATTTTTGACACATGAGGCGGTGTAGTCTATGTGTATTTGCAGTCATGTTTAGAGTGAGAGACCAAGCATGTCTCTTTTGCGGATATGCTACATGGAGAGCAGGTTGTGCATTTGTCCTGTGGTGATGTTCACTTAGACAGTGGTATCTTTGGGGATGCACAGCTTTGTCAGTCATCAATTGAGGTGACATTAGTTAGCCAAAGACCGATGCATTGTTCTATGATGCATCTCATACGTTTAAGGGAGACATTGTCCTTCAGATAGCGGTGTGTGATTGTAGTGATGCTGTTTTTTTGGTTTTGCAGCAATTCTCAATAGATATGGCTTTGCCAAATGATGCTGACATGGTGATGCATGTCACGTGGTTCCTGATGAGGATGCATATGGCACTGAGGTTGCTGATAGGGATAGGTTGGTAGTAGCGAGGAGGTTGAGCATGATAGTGGTAGCTCCCGCTTCTTTACGACACGGAGTCCTTCACAAAGGCAAGCAAGCATTGAGTTGTGAGTGACACACCATTTTCCCTTTGAACTTACTAGGATAGTCTTATTGTGTGATTGCAGCATTCGTGTGGCTCGCACATAGTGTCGGCAAGTCCCTAGGCTCTGGCACGTGCGATAGAAATACACATGAATCTTGCATATCAAACCTGTTGGGACTCGAATTTGGATCAATCACTATTGCTTTTCTATTTATAATCCCACGTTGTGTGGGAATAAGGCCTTTAGAAAGTATTTACAAAAGGTCAAAGAAAAAATTGAGCTTGTAGCTGAATTGGTTGTCGGGATGCGCTATTTGTTGTAGGCTCCACCCTCCTTGAGAGTTGTACCAACAAAATTTGAGCTCAATAATTCCTTTTCAAGGCCCTTAATGCCTTCAATATGAGGCTCTGAATGCCCTTGTCGAGCCCTTTGTGGGAATTTTCATTAGCCACAAAAATCAAAGGTCACGTAAGTGACCTTGTGTGTGACCACAAGTTGCAATGATGGCAAACTGCAAGCAGCAATGCAAAAGGGGAGAGGAAGAGATAGCACACAAGGATGTCAGTTGGCCACCGTGCAAAGATGAAGTTGGCTCCACAATGCGGCGTGCATCTACACAGAGAGACATCTTGCAATTTCATGCAAGTCGGCTCCCATGCCTTGTTTGAGAGAGAGAGAGAGAGAGAGAGAGAGAGAGAGAGAGAGAGAGAGAGAGAGAGAGAGAGAGAGAGAGAGAGAGAGAGAGAGAGATAGAGAGAGGGAAGGAGGAAGGGAGATGCATGTATGAATCATACAAATTCTCCACAAACTTCAATTCTTCTCCCCCTCCTCCACTGCTACCTTGAGCTATGATACAAATGTAAAGACCTTGGGAACATCAACATGCTCATCTCCACCCAACCATACTATATATACGCCCTTGGCTCTATGGCTCATTAGCTATACATAGACCCCCATACTACATGTGTTTCCTGGCCCTACCCTTGGCTTGAAAACACCTCCACATCAAAACCCCCACCCTTTGTCGTAAGCTACCTCAACATGGACATTCTTTTTCCCTGATGAATTCCGTCGCTTTGCATGGCTGTCGTGGGGTTGTAGAGGTGGTGCTTGTTCGTCTGCTATGTAGCCTCGTGACATTACTGAGTATCCTTGAATTATTCTAAGTGATTACCAAAAGTCTCCGGGTCGTTCTCACCAGCAGAGACCTCAATTCTGTTAATCCTTATATTTCATTTGCAACTAGGTGCAATTTGGAGATCTCAACTCCCGTTTATGTGGCAGGTCTTGGATACTAGTTGAGGTTTCTTGATGTTGTTTTGATTCCTTGAAAAAAATATGTATTTCTTCTCCATCAATCCAAAAGAACTCTCTGGCTTCTTCTTGTACCTATGTAGCTTCGTATAAAAGAAATATTATTAGGTCTTTGAGGTCTCTCGGGATTGTCTCTACAAAAGCAATTTGCCAATTCTTCTTCTACTTTTCTTTAAACAGTTTGTCTCTTTTTGAAAACCATCAGGTGATCTCTATTAGGTAAAGGCGGTGTGCGTCATCGTGCTTTGCCCATGTCCACCATCGGCTAGCATCCGACTGCCCACATTTATCTCCTTATTCTTTATACATACAAAGAATAAGGAGCTCTCACTCATTCTCACATAGTGAGATTTGGGAGCTCCACCCACATCATGTGTACTCTCTCTCTCTCTCTCTCTCTCTCTCTCTCTCTCTCTCTCTCTCTCTCTCTCTCTCTCTCTCTCTCTCTCTCTCTCTCTCTCTCTCTTCTTCTCTTCTCACTCCGCACACGCACCACATTCGCATACTCACAATTGGTATCAGAGCTACGGGTAGGCGGTGTCGGCGATCTCTCGGTGGCAACGGAGTTTGGTGCTTGGCGGCGTCAGATCGGAGGCGGTTTGACATGGATTAGGAAACTAGATCTCAGAGATCAAGGTAACAAGAGCTTACACTCCACCAGGAAAAAGGGGAGAGAGAGATCAAGTTTTCTGTGAGTTAGGGACACTGAGAAGAAGGTAACTTAGGTTTGGCAGCTTGACATCTATTGAATATTTTTTCCATAACTTGAGCTAGGAAGCCTCGATTTTCAAATTTTTTTAATCAAAACATACATCTCTTCAAGCTCTCAAACTTGGTAAAAGAAATTGTTTTCTGATTCGGAGTGCGAGTGGGTCGAAAATCCAAAACACAGAGACAATGTATTTCAAGACAAATTGGTGTACAACTACTTAGAGAGTGAAAGTAGATTGAGAGAAAGCGAATTGTGTGAGAAGACAATGGATACATGTGGGCAGGTAAGCCTGGAGTTATCCAACATCGATCCGAGTTCGGTCTTCCACGACCTCAAGAATTACGGCTCAGCTTGGCGCATTGGTTTCGACACCGATTTGCAGCTATTCGACTAGCACGCTTTTGTCCGGAGGAGGAAGCCAACATCAAGCATTTTCTTGACTTTGAGCAGAGGCAGCCACAACATTGGCACTTTCGCGTGGCAAAGAAAGATGGCTCCGATGACCATCCCCAGCTTTACGACTTCGACGGTCATCTCTAGTTTTGGCTTCGACGGTACATACCAACAGATACACCTCTGATGGACCATTCCATAGTGGATTTCTCCCTTGAGCGCACATAGCTCTTGACAGGTTTTTTTGATCAATGTGTTTACTGATCGATGAGGTAGTAGTTGCCATTTCTTCATCGGTTTTACTTACAGGTTGTGATCAGCTTGCGTGGAACACTAGAGAGTAGTTTTTTGCACAATTTGGTGCAGTTTTATGCTATGTATGTATATGTGGATACAACATGAGTTGAGATAGCTCACAGGTAGCAGATTTACAGTTTTATGGGTGTTTTTATATAGGTACACATCCATAGAGCCACTCGGTCAGGAGTGAGCCAGTGAGCCAGTTTTCCAGGCTTTTGGCAGCATATGTAGATTATTTATGGATCTCTTTACTGCGACACTGTGTGCCTAGTTTTCATGCGATTTAGTGAGATTTTTTGAGTTTTTACTCAGTTTCAAGGGGAAACTCTCCCGGATTTTTCCTAGATTCTCACCATGGTTTGCATGTAGTCACAATTTGCTCTCTGATGGTGTAGTAGTTGATTTGACTCCCACTCTGGAAGTTATCTGCAGTTTTTTGGCTTGCGGTTTGCATTGAGTTTTGACTCATTTTGCAAAGGAAATTCTTCCCGTTTTTCCCCATCTTCTTGCCATAAAAGTTTGCAATGTTATGCCATCTTGTACAATAATCGATATATTCCCACTTTGACAGTGATCAACTGTTTACTCACACTTTGACAGCTTTAATCAGTTTGGACACAATTTGGTGTCTTTATATCCACTCTTGCAAGGAGTGAGGAGGTGTGTATCCTTGTTTACTTGAGACAGTGGTTTGCTCTTGGGTGGGAGAGTCTTGTGTTCTCGAGCATTGTTTGCCATAGTTTTGACATGGATATGAAGACGCTATAGGTTAGAGGCGGTTCTTGCTCACGATCGCGATGGACATGCACTATAACATATGCGCGATATTATCGCTCACATTACCGCAAAAAAACAAACAAACTTGAAATATAAAACACCCGTATGCGGAAAACACTGCGGATAAGTTTGCGGTAATGGTCTAGCGGTAACTTCCACGGTAATGATCGTTGAAATATAGCCACAACCGTTACCCCATTTTTTGCTGCAAAAATAACCACAAACACTATAACATATGCGCGGTATTATCGCTCACATTACCACAAAAAAACAAACAAACTTGAAATATAAAAATTCCCGTAGGCGACAAATACTGCGGCAAAGCTGGCGGTAATGGTCTAGCGGTAACTGATGCGGCAATATTTCCGCAAATATTACCGCGTGCTTTGCTGCAACAGTACCCGCACATATTACCGCGTCAGGCTTATCGCGAGCATTACCGCGAAGGGATTTATTAAAAAAAAACAGATGACCGTTTGGATTGTCCTTTGCAGGACCATCCAAAAGCTCATCTATTTTTTTATTTATTTTAGTTATTTTACAAAATTATTATTAATTCCAACAAAATATCACAATTGGACAATACATTGAGCCAAAAAAATATTGATAATTTCATTTACATAAGTGGAATTCCAATTGGGGGAGGTATTAAGCCAAAAAATGATAGGTATTGCATTTACATAAAGGGCAAAAAAAGCTCGCGTGTACAAAATAGAGTATGGTCATGTGGCATAGGGCAAATGGGGCCCGCGTATACAAAATAGAGCATGCTCATGGGGGAGTTGGCGGCATTTCACGTGGAACTCCTTGACTCTGCAAAACCATAAAAAAGAAACAATTAACAATTTGTTATTTAATATTTGATATAAAATCAACAATTTGATTATTTAGATAAGATTAAACTTACATGTTGGAGACTTCTGCACGCATTTTCGAACTCCTCTCGAGAGATCATTTGATTTTCAAACAACCAACACCAAGTTTGATACTCGGTATGGTTCTCTCTATATCTCTGCACTTCTCTGGTCAGGCGACTCATGGTAATGTTATACTGACAAAAAATAGCAACCAATTATTAAATGAAAAAGATTAGATTTTTTACAATATTAGATAATACTAATATTTTTACTTACATATTTGTCTTTCCAAGCCTTTTTTCATCCTGAACCATAATGCGTAGGAGTCTGATGGGATCTGGCCTCAACTTGACGCGTATACAATCCTGCACCGGTTGCCCTTTCGTCCTCTTTGTCGCCCATAGCGGTCTCCCACTCCACATCATGGACATTTCCTGGCCGATAGCTATGCTCTAGAGACTCCATTGTCTTCTTTGCCGCTCTCCTCACACTAGATTTTTTGCTCTTCAGAAATGTTTTGACATGCTCTTGGACCCATTGCCTTGAGAATTTCTGCCCCTCAGGGTTGGGGAAACGCATGTACATGGTTGTCTCTATATATGTGAGGTTGTAGGGATCTTGCTGATCAAATTTGAGAAAACAATGGATATATGTGGAGTGGATTAATTGGTTGACGTGTGTGCGGAATCTCCTGCCCTGTGTTGTCCCGAGATCCACCATACCTCCTCTATGAACCTGGTAGTATAACCCATGAGCATCTTGTAAAGGCATGCCATGGTCCTCATCTTCTGCTGGAGCAGGGAGCGGTGATTGTGGAGGAGAATCTGTAGTACTTCCCCCCTCCCCCCCCCCTCAAAACAACAACTAGCTCTGCACCCTCGTCGAGATCGACCGGCGCTAGCGCGCGAGCTGCCCTGACCGTGACTGCCAGAAGAGCGCCGGCGTGAATCTGGGACAGAAGGTGGGATAGGTGATGGATAGGTGGATGCCCGTGGCGTCGGACCGTGTGGCGTTGCACCCAACGGCGTCGGGCCCTAGGGCGTTGGACACTGTGAAGGAAAAGTTGAACCTGGAGCTGTAGCTGGAAAACTCTGCAGGTATGGAGTGTCACCAGTCGGAGTAGAGACCTCTGATAATCCAAAAGCTGCACCGGCGAATACTGCTGTGTAAGGGTCTGCTGTGAACCTAACCACTCAGCCCGAAGATGCAATGCCCTCTCCACATCTGGATCGGTCACAGGTACGGCAGTTGACCCACCTAGAGCGTCCCGAAACCAGCCGAACCCTGATGGTGACTGCTGAGGCGACGACTGTGAATGATAGGCAGAGAGAGCGTCGGGATATGACATCCCGTCTGCCATGAAATCCTCAATGCTGCGAAAGTGTGGTGTGGAAGAAGAAGACATGGTCTGCATTTATTACGACAAAGATTAAACTAGGGTATAAAATTTGAATATATGATCAAAAATTTACACATTTATTTTTTTCAAACATTGGATTCTCTATAGTATCCAATGTTGAAAGAATCCAATGTGGAAAGAATCCAATGTGTGTCTACAACCTATAAAAGAGTTTTGCAAAGCCTTGAGTGCTAATAAGATATTAGTGTGTGTATTGACTACTAAGAGATTATTGTGATCGATTGCGTGATCACTTGGACGGTCATTGGGGCCTAATACGTCACCTACGACTTAATCATGGAGGTATGTTTCTGTTTTTGTGTTTATTGTTGTTTAATTTAACATAATTAATGTGTGTTTTAGTGTTGGCTTGTTTAATTGGCTTGTGCACACGCTAATTAGTGTGTGCATTGGCTTGTGTAATTGGCTTGTGCACACACTAATTAGTGTGTGCATTGGCTTGTGTAATTGGCTTGTGCACACACTAATTAGTGTGTGCATTGGCTTGTGCACACACTAATTAGTGTGTTTGAACAAACACTAATTAGTGTGTGCATTAGATTGTGCACACACTAATAATTGGCTTGTGCACACACTAATTAGTGTATGCATTGGCGTGCACATAATTGTGCATTGTGCACACACACTAATTAGTGTGTGCATTAACATACAACACTATTAGTGTGTGCATTGGCTTGTGCACACACTGTGTCCATGTGTAACTTGACACACTAATTATGTGGCTGCATAATTGGCTTGTGCACACACTAATTAGTGTGTGTTAACATACACTAATTAGTGTGTGCATTAGATTTTGTGCACACACACTTCAAGTTTAGTGTGTGCATTAGATTGTGCACACACTTCCACCATTGGTCAATGCACACACTAATCACACACTAAATAGTGTGTGTATTGACCAATCACATTGGCCAATGCACACACTAATCACATACACTAAATAATGTGTGTATTGGCCAATCCAATTGACCAATGCACACACTAATCCAAAACTAATTTATTTGTGCATTGACCAATCACATTGGCCAATGCACACACTAATAGCACACTAGTTAGTGTGTACATTGACCAATCACATTGGTCAATGCACACACTAATCACACACAAATTAGTGTGTGTTAATGAGCACTAATTAGTGTGTGCATTGACCAATCACATTGGTCAATGCACACACTAATTAGTGTGTGAAATAGCCAACCCCATTGGCCAATACACACACTAATTACAAACTAATTAGTGTGTGCATTGACCAATCACATTGGCCAATGCACACACTAATAGCACACTAATTAGTGTGTACATTGACCAATCACATTGGTCAATGCACACACTAATCACACACAAATTAGTGTGTGTTAATGAACACTAATTAGTGTGTGCATTGACCAATCACATTGGCCAATGCACACACTAATCACACACTAATTAGTGTGTGCATTGACCAATCAAATTGGCCAATGCACACACTAATAACACACTAATTAGTGTGTGCATTGACCAATCACATTGGCCAATGCACACACTAATAAGTGTGTGCATTGACCAATCACATTAGTCAATGCACACACTAATCACACAATAATTAGTGTGTGCATGGCCAATCCCAAATTTAACATATTAGGTTATGCAAGTAACTAATAATTAACAAATTTAAGTTTTGGTGTGTTTACTTACACTAATTAGTGTGTGCATTAGAATAAAGCACACACTAATTAGTGTGTAAAGAACGTACACATGCACTAATTAGTGTGTGTGTGTATGTATGTGTGTGCATGCGTGTGTATGAGTGTATGCATGTGTGTATGGATGTGTGTGTGTATGTGTGTGTGTGTGTATGCATGTGTGTGTATGCGTGTGAAAAAATAAAAAAAACATAACAACAAAACTTAAATGGAATTGAAGCGCTTGTTGGGAGAGGGTAGGAGAGTGGAAGAGTAGAGATGGTGGAGAGTAGAAGAGTAGAGATGGAGGTAGAGCTCAAGGTTGTGAGGTTCGTGCTCTCCGCTTCTGTGGAGAAGACGATGACATTTGAATTTTAGGGCTTTGAACTTCACGGAGCACGCAGGTGCCCCTATTTATAAAACAATTTGAAATTTGATCTTCCACTCCTATTACCGGGAGCATTATCGGGACTCTTACCGCAAACATTACCGCGTATATTATCGCGGCGCAAATTCGGGCCAAATAAACAGATGGCCACGTTCTGAAATTATTACTATTGATGGGTTGTGAGGTTCGTGCCTTCCGCTTCTGTGGAGAAGACGATGACATTTGAATTTTAGGGCTTTGAACTTCACGGAGCACGCAGGTGCCCCTATTTATAAAACAATTTGAAATTTGATCTTCCACTCCTATTACCGGGAGCATTATCGGGACTCTTACCGCAAACATTACCGCGTATATTATCGCGGCGCAAATTCGGGCCAAATAAACAGATGGCCACGTTCTGAAATTATTACTATTGATCCTCACAATCTATTGGTACTAGTTTTTTTTATAAAATATATATAAAATGAAAGTATTTCTAGTACTTTGAAATTGACATTTTTACCTAAAAGTTCAATTTTTACTTTTTATTGATATTTTATTAACATTCTTTGGTAATTTGATTTTAATTAGTGTATGTAATTTATTAATGTAGGTTGCTTAGGATGATTTTGGCCCGTCCACCGGATAGATCAGGGTGGTTGGCCGAGCGATTACCATGCCCATGCGTGCGGTGCAAATGCGCCATTGCTCGACTTTGACAGATATGCTTGAGCCATGTAGAAGATTATGGACTATGGGACGATCCTCGCAAGCGTGCACGGATGGAAACAAACGATCCACGAATTGTTGCGGCTATTGACGTCACCCCACATTGGCGTGTGGTTGGTGGAGGAGGGGAAAGGAGGGTGGAAGAGCGCATGCGCCAGGAATCCATTAGAGAGAGAGGAAGCACATCAAATCAGCCAAGCACTACTGCTCCCTCTTATCCGAGTGACCACATCCCATCTCCTTACATGGATGCAGAAGACGACCATTTGCATAGAATGGTTGAGGATCTCTTTGCACGAGAGGAGGAGCATGAACCAGAGTGTGCATGCGAAGAAGCTTCTGAGCGAACGAGGAGTGAGCTACTTGATTCGGCACACACCGCACTAGATGATAGATACTCTTACTCCATTTTAAGGGCTTCTCTCGAAGTCCTTAACCTTTAGGCGATGTTTGGATGGAGCAATGCTAGTCTCAATGCACTTTTGAGGTATGTTTACAAATTGTGAAGGATGCTTGTGGAGTGCATAAATTAGCTTCTAATGTACTTTCTTCTTGTGATAGGTTGCTAGGAAAGATGGTGCCAGCTAGCAATCACATGCCAGAGAACAGACGAAAAGCCCGCGAAGTGGTGACTTCATTAGGGATGGATTATGATCGCATTCATGCTTGCATGAATGATTGTGTTCTCTTTCGTAATGAGCATGCCGATTGTGACACATGGCAATCGTGCGGGGAGCCTAGGTTCAAAGAAGGAATGCAGAGCAATAGAATTCCACGTAAAGTTTTGAGGAATTTTTCACTCATCCCTCGCATCCAACACATGTTTAGATCTAAGGGTACGAGCGAGCTTTTGAGTTGGCATGCAAAAAACCGCTCCACAGATGGTATTATGAGAGTGCCAGCTGACTCACCAGCATGGAAGCACATAGACAACGCATGGCCAGAGTTCAGGGATGAGCCTTGTCACTTGAGGATTGGGTTAGCTAATGATGGAGTGAATCTATTTGGGCACCGCTCTACTTCATGGAGCACTTGGCCGGTGGTTGTTGTAAACTACAATATTCCGCCTTGGGAGGCAACAAAAAAGGAAAACATTTTACTATCACTTCTCATTCCAGGAAAGCACAAGGTAAAAAACATGGATGTATATCTGCAGCCTCTTATTGATGAGCTTCAAGAACTATGGAGAGGCATAGATGTCATTGACATTTCACGACCACCACGAGACCGCAATGCCGTCATCAAGTGTATCCTCATGCTCATGTGGACCATGCATGATTACCCAGGATTTGAAGAGGTATCTGGTAAGTATGCACATGTTAATTGTACTCTTTGCTTTAGGTTTATCATCTCATGTGTAACATTTGTTTACCTCTTGGCAAGATTGGCAACATCTGGACATAGTGCGTGTCCCACTTGCGGCCCTTCCCTTGTGACAAAGAGACCTCCTCTTCTTGGGAAGGTGATCTATCCCAACAACCATCGCTTCCTACCTCCTTCACATTGTAGATATGCTCCCCCTATCAATGGAGTGCAGCCGTTCCATTGGAACATGGCTGATTGGGCGAAGCATTGGGAGGAGCATCATGGTACCTTACCGCCTCCCAATGGGTTGCCAAAGGGTATGTCGAGGTACTCAATCTTCTTGTCGCTCCCCTATTGGGCTTTGTTGAAAATTCAGCCCTTATTGGACCCTATGCATGTATTCAAAAATGTTGGGCAAGCTATATGGGATCACATAATTGGCAAGAAGGATTCATTGGGTGCTAGGGAAGATTTAAGAGCCATTAGACGTCTCCCCCCTTCAGCCACACCCCGCATGGGGGAGCGGGGAAAGATGATTCTCCCAAAAGCACCGTGGATAATGTCAAAGGCAGACCAAGAGCGGACAAAGCAAGTTATTGCATCCATCAGAACTCCAACGAGATATATGCGGTCACTCAAAGGTGCTTTCACAAAAACCAAAAAGGGTGGCTCCACTCAATTGTATGGATTGAAATCCCATGATTGGCATAAAATCCTTCAGGTAAGAGTAGAACAATTTGTGGTGTCTATGTGTCCTTATATATAGGTTGACATTCACTAAGATTCTTTATTTCTTGTAGTTTGTACTTCCCATAACTATTAGTGGTTATGGGGACACTAAGGTGAAGGCTGCAATATTCAAAGTGGGTAAGATTGTGAGGTAATGGGTTTTTTTGAAGTACTATATCATGTTGTGCATGCATGAACTATGGAATTTTTTTTCATCTACTATATAGCGTTTGCCCTCTAGATTTGTGAGCTCCAAGGAGATAGAAGTAGAAGCCATACTAGTAGCCCATCAGCTAGCAGTAGAGGCAGTGTGTGCTATTGAGGATGCATTCCACGTACAATCCTTGTTATCCAAATACACCTATTGCTTCACCTTGTTGAGGAGATTGCCATTTGTGGGGTGGTTTACTCTAGATAGATGTTCTTCTTGGAGATATTCTTGAAGACTTTAAGGATTTTGTTAGATTGAGGTCACAACAGGAGGTATGCAAAATAAATACAATATAGATAGCATTTAAACGCTATGGAGTTACTAATAAAAATATGTGGTTTTAATGTTTTCAGGCGAACATGGCAGAAGGTTAGGTGGTGTAAGAGGCATTTGTGTATGTCTCACAGTATCTCATCACAGTGGATCCATCATTGCCTCGTCTGTGGAGTGAAGAAGAGGATCCTAGGAAGCACTCAACCATTCCAGTGGAAAAGGCTCACTCTTGGTCATGGATAGAGAGTTTCATGCCATAGTCAACAACTACTCTTTACTCAATGCCACTATCATGACCAAATGGGTCAATATGTACTTGGAAGCCCGCGCAGCTAGAGAAAGGGATAGAGATGCATGGAAGAGGTCCCATGGAGGTAGACGTGCAACTCCTTTTCCTAAAGAGCTTGCAAAATATCATGACTTGATTCAAGTAGAGTGGATCCATAATGCCATGACCAATGCCAAAGCACAAGGAGAACAAATAAGCCCTAAATAATGGGAGTATGCACGAGGATGCTTGCCCAAGGTGAGTGTGTATATGTTATGTATGCATGTATGCAAATCACTTAATGAAATGCGATGTAACCTCTTATGCATTGTGATTGTAGGGTCTCATTTTCAACTCCATTTGGTCCGAAGGCCGACATTTTCGCACCCGCAAGATAGATGAGCGTCGAACCACTAATGATTGTGGCGTGATGGGAAACGTTGACACAACAACAGATGAGGTCAAATATTGTGGTACTATAGAGAGAATAATCAAAGTGGATTTCAGACCTTTTCACAAAATCCTCTTTGAGTGTCGATGGTTTGCGGGTGAGGTCAAAAGACATGAAAATGGGCTCATTATGGTGGATTCCACCCAATTCCATCGGGGAAAAACTGACAACTTGGTGTATCCTAGTAGTTGCGAGCAGGTAATTTAGGCTATGTACAATTAACTTAAATTAAAAATTTATGTTATGTATATCATCTTTTTCTTAGTGTGTGACGTACAGGTCTTTTATGAGCCAGTAATTGATCCCATCATACCATCACCACAAGATGTAGAGGAAGATGTAGTAGAAGTTGAAGAAGGTCAACCAAGACTTGCAAATAGTCATCTTTAGGAGGAGGAAGAGGGAGAAAGCGATGATGATTCTACAGGAGGTGATGGAGAGGAGGAAGAATCTCTAAATTTGTTTATTGATTTGAATACTAATGGTCTAAATATGGATCCTAGTGCTTGTAGAGATCTTATACAAGATGAGAATTAAAAAAACTCTCCATTCTTTCACTTGGTGTAGTATATGATTAATTTGCAAATGTTTCGTTATGTGCTTATGAATAGTATTTGTAATGGTTTTGTTGTGAGTTCAATGATTTATGTATATAATTTTTTGAGTGAAAGAGAGATTCAGTGAAGTGAGCAAGCATTGTGGAGAGTGTAGGAGTTGTATTGGATTTAAATGGAAACCCTCGGGAGAGGGAGGGGGAAGGGGGTCCAGCCTGTCTTAGCGGTAATGTTTGCGGCAATCATCGCGGATATTTGCGCGGTAATATGTGCGGTAAAGTTCCACTTCTGCATCAAAACGATTCTCTGTCCTCATTTTGAATTACTCTCTCTTGTTTTGCGGTAATGGCCCGCGGTAAACACCACGATCTCTCATAGTGAAACATTATCGCGTGTGAGTTATCGCGGGCATTATTGCGGCGGGATTTATTATAAAAGAAGAGATGACCGTTTGGATTTTCCATTGCAGGACCATCCAAAAGGTCATCTATTTTCTTATTTATTTTAGTTATTTTACAAAATTATTATTAATTACAACAAAATATCACAATTGGACAATACATTGAGCCAAAAAAAGATTGATAATTTCATTTACATAAGTGGAATTACAATTGCGGGAGGTATTGAGCCAAAAAATGATAGCTATTGCATTTACATAAAGGGCAAAAAAAGCCCGCGTGTACAAAATAGAGTATGGTCATTTGGAATAGGGCAAACGGGGCCCACGTATACAAAATAGATCCACTCATGGGGGAGTTGGCGGCATTTCACGTGGAACTCCTTGACTCTATAAACCATAAAAAAGAAACAATTAACACTTTGTTATTTAATATTTGATATAAAATCAACAATTTGATTATTTAAATAAGATTAAACTTACATGTTGCAGACTTCTGAACGCATTTTTGAACTCCTCTCGAGAGATCATTTGATTTTCAAACAACCAACACCAAGTTTGATACTCGGTATGGTTCTCTCTATATCTCTGCACATCTCTCGTCGGGTGACTCATGGTAATGTTATACTGACAAACAATAACAACCAATTAATTAAATAAAAAACAATAGATTTTTTACAATAAAACTAATATTTTTACTTACATATTTGTCTTTCCAAGCCATTTTTCATCCCGAACCATAATGCATAGGAGTCTGATGGGATCTAGCCTCAACTTGACGCGTATACATCCTTGCACCCGTTGCCCTTTCGTCCTCTTTCTCGCCCATAGCGGTCTCCCACTCCACATCATGGACATTTTCTGCCCGATAGCTATGCTCAGGAGACTCCATTGTCTTTTTTACAGCTCTCCTCACACTAGAATTTTTGTTCTTCAGAAATGTTTTGACATGCTCTTGCAACCATTGCCTTGAGAATTGTTGCCCCTCAGGGTTGGGGAAACGCATGTGCATGGTTGTCTCTATATATGTGAGGTTGTAGGGATCTTGCTGATCAAATTTGAGAAAACAATTGATATATGTGGAGTGGATTAATTGGTTGACGTGTGTGCGGAATCTCCTGCCCTGCGCTGTCCCGAGATCCACCATACCTTCTCTATGAACCTGGTAGTATAACCCGCGAGCATTTGGTGAAGGCATGTCATGGTCCTCATCTTCTGCTGGAGCAAGGAGCAGTGACTATGGACGAGAATCTGTAGTACTTCCCCCCCCCCCAAAAACAACAACTAGCTCCGCTCCCTCGTCAAGATCGACTAGCGCGAGCTGCCCTGACGCTGACTCCCAGAAGAGCACCGACGTGAATCTAGGGCAGAAGGTGGGATAGGTGATGGATAGGTGGACGCCCGTGGCGTCGGACCCTGTGGAATCGCACCCAATAGCGTTGGACCCTTGGGCGTTGGACCCTGTGAAGGAAAAGTCTAATCTAGAGCTGTAGCTGGAAAAATCTTCAGGTATGGAGTGCCACCAATCGGAGTAGAGACCTCTGATAATCCAAAAGCTGCTAGCTACGCAGGTGAATAGCGTTGCGTAAGGGTCTGCTACAAACCTAACCACTCAGCGGAAGACGCAATTCCCTCTCCACATATGGATCGGTCATAGGTACGGCACGGACCCACGTAGAGCGTCCCAAAACCAGCCGAACCCTGATGATGACTGCTGAGGCGACGGCTGTGAATGATAGGTAGAGAGAGCGTCGGGATATGACATCCCGTATGCCATGAAATCCTCATTACTGTGAAAGGGTGGTGTGGAAGAAGAAGACATGGTCTGCATTTATTACGACAAAGATTAAACTAGGGTATAAAATCTGAATATATTATTAAAAATTTACACATTGATTTTTTTCAAACATTGAATTTTTTAACATTGGATTCTCTATAGTATCCAATGTTGAAAGAATCCAATGTGTGTCTACAACGTATAAAAGAGTGTTGCAAAGCCTTGAGTGCTAATAACATATTAGTGTGTGTATTGACTTTAAATAAGAGATTATTGTGTTTATGATTAGTGTGACCGATTGCGCGATCACTTGGACGGCCATTGGGGCCTAATTCGTCACCTACGACATAATCATGGAGGTATGTTTCTGTTTTTGTGTTGATTGTTGTTTAATTTAACATAATTAGTGTGTGTTTTAGTGTTGGCCAAAATAATTGGCTTGTGCACACACTAATTAGTGTGTTTTAACATACACTAATTAGTGTGTGCATTAGATTGTGCAAACACTAATTAGTGTGTGTTAACATACACTAAATAGTGTGTGCATTGGCTTGTACACACACTAATTAGTGTGTTTTAACATACACTAATTAGTGTGTGCATTGGCTTGTGCACACACTAATTAGTGTGTATTAACATACACTAATTAGTGTGTGCACAAGCCAATGCACACACTAATTAGTGTGTGTTAACACACACTATTTAGTGTGTGCATTGGCTTGTGTAATTGGACTAATCACACACTAATTAGTGTGTGCATTGGCCAATTCCATTTGTCAATGCACACACTAATCACACACTAAATAGTGTGTGTATTGGCCAATCCAATTGGTTTGTGCACACACTAATCACACACTAAATAATGTGTGTATTGACCAATAATGTGTGTATTGGCCAATCACATTGGCCAATGCACACACTAATCACACACTAATTAGTGTGTGCATTGACCAATCACATTGGCCAATGCACACACTAATCACACACAAATTAGTGTGTGTTAACACATACTAATTAGTGTGTGCATTGACCAATCACATTGGCCAATGCACACACTACTCACAAACTAATTAGAGTGTGCATTGACCAATCACATTGGCCAATGCACACACTAATCACACACAAATTAGTGTGTGTTTAGGGTTACTAATTAGTGTGTGAATTGACCAATCCCATTGACCAATGCACACACTAATCACAAACTAATTAGTGTGTGCATTGACCAATCACATTGGCCAATGTACACACTAATCACAAACTAATAAGTGTGTGTGCATGGACCAATCACATGGGCCAATGCACACACTAATCACACACAAATTAGTGTTTGTTAACACATACTAATTAGTGTGTGCATGGCCAATCCCAAATTTAACATATTAGGTTATGCAAGTAATAAATTTAACAAATTTGACAAATCTAACAAGTTTAGATTTTGCAAGTAACTAATAATTAACAAATTTAGGTTTTGGTGTGTCTTTACTTACACTAATTAGTGTGTGCATTAGAATAAATTAGTGTGTGTAAAGAACACATGCACTAATTAGTGTGTGTGTGTATGCATGTGTGTACATGCGTGTGTATGAGTGTATGCATGTGTGTATGCGTGCGAAAAAATAAAAAAACATAACAACAAAACTTACATGGAACCTGGAGCACTTGTTGGGAGAGGGTAGGAGAGGGGAAGAGTAGAGATGGTGGAGAGTAGAAGAGTAGAGATGGAGGTAGAGCTCAAGGTTGTGAGGTTTGCGCTCTCCGCTTCTGTGGAGAAGACGATGAAATTCGAATTTTAGGGCTTTGAACTTCGCGGGGCACGCGGGTGCCCCTATTTATAAAAAAAAATTGAAAATTGATTTGCTGCTCCTATTACCGCGCTTATTACCGCACCTATTACCATGGCACAAATTCGGGCCATATACACAGAGGGCCACGTTCTGACATTATTACTATTGATCCTCAAAATCTATTGGTACTATGTTTTTTATAAAATATATATAAAATGAAAGTATTCCTAGTACTTTGAAAATGAAATTTTTACCTAAAAGTTTAATTTTTACTTTTACTGATATTTTATTAGCATTCTTTGGTAATTTGATTTTGATTAGTGTATGTAATTTATTAATGTAGGTTTCTTGGGATGATTTTGGCCCATCCACTGAACCGGATAGATTACGGTGGTTGGCCGAGCGATTACCATGCCCATGCGTGCGGTGCAAATACGCCATTGCTCGACTTCGACGGATATGCTTGAGCCATGTAGAAGATTATGGACTATGGGATGATCCTCGCAAGCGTGAACAGATGGAAACAAACAATCCGCGAATTGTAGCGGCTATTGACGTCACCCCTCATTGGCGTGTGGTTGGTGAAGGAGGGGAAAGGAGGGTGGAAGAGCGTATGCGCTAGGAAGCCATTAGAGACGGAGGAAGTACATCAAATCAGCCAAGTACTGCCGCTCCCTCTTATCCACGTGACCACATCCCATCACCTTATGTGGATGTAGAAGACGACCATTTGCATAGAATGGTTGAGGATCTCTTTGCACGAGAGGAGGATCATGAACCAGAGTGTGCATGCGAAAAAGCTTCCGAAAGAACGAGGAGTGAGCTACTCGAATCGTCACACACCGCACTATATGATAGATGCTCTTACTCCATTTTAAGGGCATCTCTGAAATTCCTTAACCTTCAGACGATGTTTGGATGGAGCAATGCTAGTGTCGGCGCACTTTTGAGGTATGTATACAGATTGTGAAGGATTCTTGTGGAGTGCATAACTTCGCGTCTAATGTACTTTCTTCTTGTGATAGGTTGCTAGGAAAGATGCTTCCAGCTGGCAATCACATGCGAGAGAATAGACAAAAAGCCCGCGAAGTGGTGACTGCATTAGGGATGGATTATGATCGCATTCATGCTTGCGTGAACGATTGTGTGCTCTTTCGTAATGAGCGTGCCGATTGTGACACATGTCCATCGTGCAGGGAGCCTAGGTTCAAAGAAGGAATGCAGAGCAACAGAATTCCACGTAAAGTTTTGAGGAATTTTTCACTCATCCCTCGCATCCAACACATGTTTAGATCGAAGGGTACGAGCGAGATTTTGAGTTGGCATGCAAAACATAGCTCCACAGATGATATTTTGAGAGTGAGCCAGCTGACTCACCAGCGTGGAAGCACATAGATGACACATGGCCAGAGTTCAGGAATGAGCCTCGTCACTTGAGGAGTGTGGTTAGCTAGTGATGGAGTGAATCCATTTGGGCAACGCTCTACTTCATGGAGCACTTGGTCGGTGGTGGTTGTAAACTACAATATTCCGCCTTGGGAGGCAAAAAAAAAGGGAAACATTTGACTATCACTTCTCATTCCATGGAAGCACAAGGTAAAAAACATGGATGTATATCTGCAGCCTCTTATTGATGAGCTTCAAGAACTATGGAGAGGCATAGATGTCATTGACATTTCACGGTCACCACGAGACCGCAAAGCCGTCATCAAGTTCATCCTCATGTGGACCATGCATGAATACCCAGGATTTGAAGAGGTATCTGGTAAGTATGCACATGTTAATTGTACTCTTTGCTTTAGGTTTATCATCTCATGTGTAACGTTTGTTTACCTCTTGGCAGGATTGGCAACATCTGGACATAGTGCGTGTCCCACTTGCGGCCCTTCCCTTGTGACAAAGAGACCTCCTCTTCTTGGGAAGGTGATCTATCCCAACAACCATCGCTTCCTACCTCCTTCACATCGTAGATATGCTCCCCCTATGAATGGAGTGCAGCCGTTCCATTGGAACATGGCTGATTGGGCGAAGCATTAGGAGGAGCATCATGGTACCTCCCCGCCTCCCAATGGGTTGCCAAAGGGATGTCGAGGTACTCAATCTTCTTGTCGCTCCCCTATTGGGCTTCGTTGAAAATTCAGTACTTATTGGACCCTATGCATGTATTCAAAAATGTTGGGCGAGCTATATGGGATCACATAATTGGCAATGATCCGAGCCTATCACAAATTTTTGTTTATTATATTTTGTTGGTTTTCCATGCTTCTAGAGGTTTACAATAAAAGAAAGAGTGAGAACAACCTCTTGGAAAAATTCAAAAAATGATTTGATGGGAATTTTTTCTTGACTAGTTCATCGGAGGTGAAAGGTAGAGGGAGAACCTAGTGGTAAAGGGAAGGAAAAATATATAAATGTGAAAAGAAAAGATATGATGTGATTGTGGAGCCATGCACCCATGATTCAAGGGTCATGAGTGGCTTATATCATCATGGAGTTGGAGCCATATGATGATTCAAACAGATGGGACCCAAATGGAAGAATTGGTAAAGGAAGGAAACAGACACATGATTTTGCTGGATTTTTAAAAAATACTTCCACTCCGATCCAAGAAAAGTTGTCTTCATCAAAGTTGTAGCTGAGGAGTTGGAGATTCTAAACATATTTTTTTAATAATTTTTGCATCTACGGTCTAGGAGATATGGCCAAAATGGCGGACGCCAGTTTTTTCAACTGTGGTGGAGACCACCCCCTCTACCTTTACACACACACCCTTCCTTTTCCACATTGAGACCTTCTCTAAAAATCATCCATTAGTCTTCTCACCCTCCCTCCTTCCTCCTCTCTCTCAAGCTCAAAAAACCATCACAAATTCCTTTTCTAATCACGTCTCTATCATGCTTAATCTTAATCTTGTTGTAATTCATAAGTTCTCATTCAACCCCTTTCTATTATTACTAGATATGCATTGATTTTATGTAGATTCTTTACATTTTAAAATAAGGAAGCTCTTGGACTCAAGCTATGGACGAAGGAGTGAAGACAACACAAGTGATGATGGAGCCAATTAGTTGCAAATTGGTCAACAAATCACTTGGAAGGAGCTTCTTCATTGGTTGAATGTCCCTAATCAAGCTTCATTTGTACAAATTGCACTTGGATCTTAACCTCACTCCTAATCACTCTCTTTCCTATATGAAGAGGCCACCCCCTTTGTAATTTCAGGTATCCCTCAGCCCCATTGAGTCTTTGTATCACTCATCATGAGCCCATAAAGCTCATTCATTCACTCTATTCTAGCACATTCTAGAGTGCAAATTGTTTTATGCTAGTAACCTCCCCTCCTCTTACTTATGTTAATTAAGAGAGATCTTTTATGTGTGTGTGAGAGTGCTTGATGTGATTTGGCTAATTCTTGAGTTGTTGTTTAGTAATCTACATGCTATTTGTGTTGGGAGTGCTTGAAGTTATCCATTCCTTGTACACACACTAAGGTTAATGCTTCATTCATAGTGATAGTTCTCTCTCTCTCTCTCTTCTCTCTTCTCTCTCTCTCTCTCTCTCTCTCTCTCTCTCTTTGTGTAGCGGTCCTAGTCCACGCTTCCAAGACTAGGTGGTGCCCTCATCTTATTTCCCTTGTGGCGCAATGGAGTTTGTTTTGGTGTAGAGGCCACCATTCCAAATTTCCTTCGTCATAAATTGGTGCCCCCACGTAGGAGTTCTCAAGCAGCGCTCTGTCAATACTATGAAGGAAGGACCATCAAATTCTCCGAGAAACTACATACACCCTTCTTTGCTTCAAGGAAAATTTTGTAGTCATCAAGTCCCTAGGTCAAATCATTGTGTTGAGTGCTTCGTGGCTAGTGTGAAGACACTTCCTTTGAAGCCTCGGCTACAGGTGGTGAAAGCACTTTCAAACTCGGGTATTAACAAGTTTTTGGAGGGGGAGCTACACATCAATGGGGTGCGGTATTGGCAAGAGGCTACATATGGTTATGCACTCCAACTACTACTAGCAAGAAGGCTCAAGGTAGTTGAGAGGGTAGCCATTGAACCCTATGAACTCTACAAAGCTGAAGATGGTCACACCAAAGCTAGGCTAATCACTGGTGAGTAAATTCTTCGCATCTCTCAAATGGTGGGATCCAAGAGAGCTGAACTTCAATGAAGTGCTTCATGGAAGTTTTTATTTAATGCACCAATGAATAATCCCATTTTCTACAACTTTCAATCAGTTCAGAATATTAGGGTGCATGTGCGCATTGATAGAAAGATTTTTTTCCAACAAAGATTGGTCTTCTATTTTGGAGCTGAGAGGTTGAGAGAGATATTGTTGTCCCCTAACCCTATAATATTTCCTATTTTGGAGTATAATGTATCTTCTGATGTTCACATCTTCATCTTGCTTTAAGCATACTCCATGAATCATAGAGATTTATATGGACCTTTCCAACCTCTTGCTAGACAAACTATGCATATAATAGCTAGCACAAAGCTTAGGTTCCAAAACATCATAAGGAACTTACTAGGACCTCGTCGTCTAGCTGAGATTAATGCATCTATCAATACATTTATTCTACCCTTAATAAGATATGATTTGGGCCCAGACATTTTCATCTTTGTGCTGTATTGAGAGGAAGGCAACCTATTTTATGATGGCTTTCCCTAATTTTTTTGGGCGTACTGGGGAAAATGCTGGGGATTTTTTGGATAACTTGGAGATGGCTTTCCTTGTCTCTAGGAGGGATGACAAAGCATTGAAATTGAGAGCTTTTCCTTTGGTGCTCAAAGAAGAAGCTAGGGTATGGTTCCAGGCTCTAGATCCAACCAAAAGAGCTGATTGGGAGGGATTGAAGGCAGCTTTCCTACGAAGATTTCAACAAGCCAATTCAGCAGAAGAACTATGGCAACGGCTTCTGGCCCTTCATTAAGTTGACCCTCATGGTTATGCAACCTATGAGGAAGGTTTTTTGAAACTTTGGGGGCAATGGTCAGACTCACTAAACCCTGGTGAGCGAGCTCCCAATTGCCTCCAAAAGGATCGATTTATCTCAGGTTTGTACCCCTTGCTAAGGGAGAAGGTAAAGAGCAAATTTCCAAATACTTTTGAAGATGCCTTAAGGATTGCTAGGGAAAAGAATCGAAAGATTCTCTATCAAGCCCAAGCTGGCCAGCTATCTTTGGGAGGAAATTTCACAACTATGGAAGCTTCTCACGTACCTCCAAATGTGCCTAATGCATCAGACCTCAATAGAGGTCAACAAGAAGATATGCTCCAACAAATAAACAATCTCACAAACTAGCTAGAGGGTTTGAGAGTAAATCTTGTGCAGGGTGCAAGAAGGCCTATTGAGGGGAATGGTGGGAATCGGCCACCAATACGACGTCAAGCAAGGGAAATGTTGTGTTACAATTGTGGGGAAAATGGCCACGGCATGTATAATTGCCCTCATCCTAGAAGATATGACTACCCTGTCAGAGGTCTTCGACAACAAGTAAGTCCTCCCCGTGCTAGAGCTCAAGCACAAGAGCAACCGCAACCTCAAATTTTGCAGCCACCTCGTGCTCAAGCTCAAGCCCCTGCTACTCAACCAAATGTGAGCATCATAAGGATGGAGGAGGTCTTCAAGGGCAGAAGAAACCAGGAAGAAATAGCTAAAGGGAAGATGAAGATAGATGAAGTGGCTACAATGCCTAGCAAGCGTGTGCATGTCCAAGATGAAGTAAGTAAAGAAACAAGCAAGGATGCAAGCAATGAAGCAAGTACATCTCGGGCAACTAAAGATGAAGCCAAGAAGAGAAAGACCCGTACTAGGTCTCAAATTGACATCTCTGATTTCCCTATGGGATCTCGGACACAACCTTATGACTTGACAACTGATGTGAGTTCTCAAGGACCAAAGATTACTTGGCCACAACTACTTCATATCTCCCCAAAGCTGCGATGACAATGGTCAAAAATGGTGAGCACGAGGGCAAAGAGAAGTAAGCTAGTAAGTGTAATCAAAGTATATGGTCTTAAGGATATAGTGCCTTTGGTGGAGGCTCAAATCAAGGGACAACGGATTCCAAAAACTTACATTGACAGTGGAGAAGAGGTTTGTGTCATGACAGAAAAGCTAATGCATCAATTGGGTTTAGAGGTAATGGAATCATCAAACTTTAGGGAAAAAATGGCCAATAATGTCTCTGTCACTTGTGTGGGTGTAGTGAAATCTTTGAGAGTTTCTGTTTTTGGAATCACTACAGAGGTTGATGCTTATGTGATGCCAGTAAAGGGAGAAGGATACCCCCTTATTTTAGGATGACCTTGGCTCGGGTATAGGAGCTAGGCAAGATTGGGCAACAGGAGACTTGGAGTTGAGGCCTCGAGTGGGTGGCCATAGTCGGAAGGTGGTTTATAACTTGAAGAATGGGCAACAAGAGAACCTTGAACTAGAGACGTCAGCTGATGAGTGGAGCTCAAGTGGATGCTCCTCATCGATGGACGAGGAAGAGAGTTCAAGTGAAGAGAGTGATAGAACTCTCGAAGTCATGGGCGTCACCATAAAGGAAACTACCTAGTCAGAAGACAACCAACCATAACCATAAACAAAATTAACAATAACCATAAGCATAACCAGAAAGAGAAACAATAACTGTCTATACAATGACAATGACAATAATCATAACCATAAGGGAAACAATAACTATCTGAACACTAACTGTTTGTACAAAAAAGAGACACAGAAGTGTGTCTGTGTCTCACAAAGCATATAGATGAAATCTGGTCCACTAATGACTAGGCGTCACAACCTGCACATAGGACAAATCACAAAATTAGTATTGATATTACTTCACATATATTGACTTAATTAAATCAACTCACACATATTAACGTCTCACCTCAAGTGATCAGCGAGACTGTAAGGCCTCCCAGTCTACAGGCTCTCTTGAAGCTTCAAGATCATTCAGTACTTCATAGATACCTCTGCGATATCCATCTGACTCCTCCTCGCGTGATGGAGCTCGATGCATCGCAAGATTCTGCGTTTATACAAAAATCAAAGTAATAAGAATACATGATTCATCGCATTTAAAAAAACGCCATAGTTAAGATTGGATTAGAAACTCACAAACTCATAGCGAAAGGTGTCGAAGCCTCCGCTGCCAAGATGAGATGTCCCCCTAGTCATCTGTCGTACCTGCGTGGCCTCACGATGCTATCTGAACCGCGTGGCCGCTTTCCGCTCATCCTCCCTGATCTGTAGCCACGTCTCGTGCGAGATGCCTGAAGGCTTCGGCGAGCCGGTCCTGAAAGCCTTTCGAGATGCATCTTGTCGATGTTTGATGGTGTCCTGAGCAACACCCTTGATCCACCGCGCCGAAACAACGAAAGAACCCGGAGCAGGCTGGTACTCTCTCAAGGTGGTCTCCACTATGTAAGTGACTTTTTCCTTTTTTTGCTGATCCCAAGACGTCAGAATGCTGGTATTCAGAAGCCTTGCATGGTTCTTGCTCAAAAAAGAGATCTCGATCTCTCTTTCTCTCTCGATCTCACTCTCGCTATCTCTCTTTCTCTCTGTATTTCCTTATTTTCCTATCTCTCTCTCTATCTCGCTCTTCACTTCCCTACCTCTCTCTCTCTCTCTCTCTCTCTCTCTCTCTATATATATATAGATAACTCTCTTTCTCTATCTCTCTAGCTATTTCCTATCTCTCTCTCTCTCTCTCTCTCTCTCTCTCTCTCTCTCTCTCTCTCTCTCTCTCTCTCTCTTCTCTCTCTCTCTCTCTCTCCTCTCTCTCTCTCTCTCTCTCTCTCTCTCTCTCTCTCTCTCTCTCTATCTCCTTCTCTCTCTCTATCTGAACGAAACGAGCGACTGCTGTAGGGAGATCTAGACGTCCACGACTGCGGAGGACTACACAACATCAACATAGGTTGCATCAGAGGATCTAGCTAGGTCACTTTGGCTCGACATGCATAACGCGCGGTCAGACTACTGACCATGGAGGAGATTGATGAGATCCGCCAGCGACAGTTGCTGGATCTCTTATGATCTACCTATCCCACCTAGCTGGTTTAGCCGTTTAGTCCATACCTAGCAGTTTAGGATTCCATAATATTTTATTTTGTCATCTTCTTACTCTAACTTTGTATCAGATCCATCACATTGTAAATTTCTTGTCTCATGTCTCATAGGTCACTTTGGCCTTTCGAAGACGTTAATATAACATTTCATTTCATTTCTCTCTTTAATTATTTTTCTTTAATTTTAATTTCCTAAGCATACATTAATTCTCTATCTCTCTCTCTCTCTCTCTCTCTCTCTCTCTTTGATTACCTACACACACACACATTTCTCTCTCTCTCTCTCTCTCTCTCTCTCTCCTCTCTCTCTCTCTCTCTCTCTCTCTCTCTCTCTCTCTCTCTCTCTCTCTCTCTCTATTTCCTACACACACACACACACACTCTCTAAAACACGAGACGTTTCTCAAGATTCACCACTTTATTTAGTTTGAAAGTAACTTGGTTTTTTACAAAAAAAAACCCCTGGCTCTTCACCTTTACATGTCTAGTAGACCATCCATGACATGATCGCACAAACAGTTGTCACAGTAGTAACAAGTGTTTGGATGTTCTGACAATGGTAGGATTTGAGTTGATAAGATTGCACCATACTCCAAGGTTCGTGGAGTGATATTAAAATACCCTCTGAGTGGCTGGCCATAGCTGTGATACAAGAAAATCTTTCGCAATGGTAGAAACTGTGCTAGCAGATATAATCGTTCTGAAAAACCTCGCTTCATTGAGTATTCTACAAAATAATATCGTGGCCCTATGCCCAGTGCTTCAGTTACCATCGCCAGACGAATGTTATTCCGAAAATGCTCTCTACCCCAAAGGGTCACCCTGGTCACTCGGTTCTGATATGTCCACCACTTTGTCTAGGTCACCGAAGTGACTAATTGCGGAATAAAATCCGTTCATAACGGAGGAGTGTGGCTCGCTTAGTAGACTCACTTGACTGCTGAAGATGTGCAATAGATATTGCTAGAACCTGATCCCCATTAGGAGCCATAACATATTAATATGTAGATTGCACTTGATGACAATTGGTAGATGTCTGTTTTTTATCTCTCAATCAGTTACTCTCGACTGGGGCTAGGCACTGGTTTGCAAAAAAGTTGCTCGTCTTATATATAGGCTTTTTGGTGACTGAGCCCAATTGGTTATATATTTAACAATAGAAAAAACACTTTACTTCGTATACCTCATCTATTTTTACTTTAGCTTCTGTCTCTTAATCTGTCCAAGTAGACGGAACCTTTTTTTCATAAGGGATAGGGTGGTGTGGTTTACTGGTTGTTTTATATCTACCCTGGATCGAGAGCACTAGCTCGTTTGAAGACCGTATATCGGCTCTGACGACTATAAGCGTCCATACTCATGCTATATACTGCCTCTTGCATTTTGGCACTTAAATGATTAGGTAGTTTATGATGATATTTTGTTGGGATGGTGGGACTGCCATGTACATAATGGGATTACCTACCTGCTATAATTCTCACCTGTAAGTTATATCGTATTCTTTGTGTACCCGGTTGTGTGTAGCGCACGCTGGCATTCTGGCGCTTGTAAGGTAGACCTGTGCTTGATGAACTGAGAGGTTTTATGCGCTCTCCACTGGCTTCACTGTGATCCCGGAGAGAAGGTTCTTGATGGCCGGCCCCTAGGGGCGAAGCGTGGAGGGTTCCTGACCTTCTGAAGCATGTCAAATTGCTCGCCTATAAATGGATCGTAAGGTGAGCACCTATGCTCACTGAGCACTTTGATTTGTGACTTCTGTGCTGCATTCCATTCTGCGTTGCTGTGTGACTTCATCATGCCGAAAAAAAAGTGATAAAGATATCATGGAGGCTTCTGCATCGAATTTACAGGTTATATTTCTGTTGATTTCTAAAAAATAAAAAAAGAGGGATACTATTAATGTAATTCTGCCTATTTACGTAACGAGAAATAATGCTTCAAGATTGAATAATCACGTTACATTAGTCTGACTCGTTGAATTGGATCTGGTGCTTGAGAAATTGTTTGAACTGGTTCCTGAATGGCATTGTGGAAATCATGGATAGGGCATTTTGCCTCCAGATGATTGTGACTCGAGTTGTTAACTTTAAGGGCAGCCGTGTGGGATTTTATATGTTGTGTGTATTGAAGTTAAGCTATCATTAAATGATTGTAGATTTGAAGCACTTAAAAACTTGTAAATATCTGCTGACATGGCTTTTGGTCGGGCTCCTGATTACTAGATGTAATTTGGTAGCCAAAATGGAAACTTTTTTAAGTAGTGTTGTATCTCACCAATGGTAAGAAACCCTAAAGAATGGTTATTTCTAAAGTGACGTACTCCTTCTCGCTTGATTCTGGACTTGGAATTATTAGCTTTCATCTGCAAGGATATGGTTGTTTTTTTCTCTCTCCAGCTTACTATATAGACTGAAGGTAAGTATTCTTTTAAAAATATTAAAAAAAAGGGTGCCCTGTTTCGGTACAGATTTGTCTGATATAGCATATTATGGTTTAGGTCTACCTCTAGTCTATCGACAGATATGGGCTTCGTAGACTAATGTTGAGGATTTTCGTTTTACAAACAAGTTTGTGGATACAATTCCAGGTTCTGTTAATCAGGAAATTTTTTTTTTTTTTGGGTTTTCTGATGACTCTAACTCTGTTGGAAATGCCAGCTCTCTTATTGATAGATCTGTATAGATGTTTTGTGGTTTGGTAAGCATTCTATCTAGTAATGAAAGAGTAGCTCTGACTGGCTGAGGTTGCTTATTTTCTGAAGAAGGTAAGTATGGATCTGATACTGCAAGGATTTAAATCAAGATGATGTTTTTTATATAAAAAAAATTTATATAAAGTAGGTTTTGCTCAAAACGGTGAGCTGAGATTGTCGGATTCCCTGATAATGGTGTAAAACAAAAAGTACGGTTTACGATGGGTACGTTTATTGACCTTAGGCTGAATTTTAGCCTTAGTTGCGAATAGTCTATAGAGTCTCTGACTGAAGTGAAAACTTTGCTCCGAGTTGTTGCCTAAATTTGACTGATGCTCGGAAAGTTGAAAGTGACTTCACATACCCTATTTTTGGTGAAAATTGGTTCTATCTCGTTTGTGTTTACCATAATGCTTCACATGATGGGTAATGCATTGAAGGGTCCGATTGGCGATTCACTCATTTAGATTGTCAATGGTTTTCTTCTAGCTTTGACTGTTTTTTTACCTGGAGTTATACAAATATTCATTTCAGCTTATGACTCGCTTCCTATATGCTCTCCCATAATTATTTGAACTTTTCTTAGCCTAGTAGTATGCAATATATACTACCGAAAGTTTATAGATGGTCTTGGCTTAATACGTTTACTTCAATTATATTTCGGGAATTGTTTGGACTTGCTCCTTTGACTGAGCTGTCAAAAATACTGTGGTTTGACGGCTGGTTTTATTACGAACTTAGACAAAAGTGTGTCTGTCTTGCCTAATGACAGATGAAGTTTTTGATAGTAGTTGGGTATATAACTGAAAAAAGGCTTAGAGTTGTAAATTAGATAATGAGTTATCTCTGTTTTTTTAAAAGAACTATATATATATATGGAAAGTTTTTTGGATTAAATACTGGTCCGAAAGTCTGAAAAAAAAAAATTAGACTTCTCCTTTCAAATAAGATGTTGTTCGTTACAGTAAATTGGCCTTTGATGGCATTTAGTTTGTAGTTCTCTCTTGTCTAAGTAAGAAAGTAGTCGGGCGGTGATAGTATGTTTTTAAAAAAAAACCGGCAAGGGTGTTCCAATTCAAAAGTTTTAAACCCAGAAAATAAAAACTGCTACTACACTATGGTGTTTTTACTTTCCTTATTGGATTGGCAATAATCCAAGGATCTTTTTTTCATTAAAAACAAGACACTCGCTAAGAACTGTATGTTTTTTTAAAAGTGACATGGATAACAACTGGGATGCCCAGCATCACCCGCGTACAGTCACGTGCTAACGAACTGTTTTCTTGTGGCTATGGGTGCAGGTGAGGGCTACCTTCTTTGATTAAGGCATTCAGTTCTAAGTTATTGATGACTGTGGATGTTCGCTTAACTTGAAGTTACATTTCTCCGAAGTTGGGACGACTGCATCCCATGATTTACATTGATATCTTTACTTCCTTGTAAAAAATTTATTTTCAACTGCAAATAGATTTTTGTACTATTCCATTGTATTGTCCTAGGATTAGTGGTCTGTGAACTATAATGTTCGTTTGCGTATATATAGGATTTATTTATTTAGAACTGCTACACACACCATAATCGCATAGGAGAGAATGACATGTAGGTTTTTCTCTCCCAGACCCTAGTTCTAGTTTTTAAATGCCCATTATTATATAATGTATTGTATGATAATACTGGGTGGGGTGCTATCACACAATCACCGTGGTCCTCATTGACCGAACTGGTGAAAGGTTGCTAGCACTACCATTCCACTCTATATTAACACTTTTTAGAAAAGTTTTCCCTATTTTTTTATTGTCCATTTCACTAGTTTTATTACGTCTGTCTACCAGGTTACTGGAAAGCTCACTGCAAGAATATCGGTCTGTTCTGACCCAGGAAAAAGACCTCTGATTTTGAATAAACTACGGCTCGCTAGAGAAATTGAAAGCTTATTTCCTTATGTCTCTCATAGAATTTGGCCTTATCTGCAGAGGGCTGTAAAATTCAAAAAGAAGTGTAAATTTGTATAAGGGGTTCTGGACCACTCAACTCTTCCTTACGATGTAATCTAACTAATGTTCTTGAAAATATTTGCAGATTGTTTCCTTATCCCAAGGGCTCTCTCTTCCTATGGAACCCCTTTCCGTAGCTTCGTTACTTGTGTTAAAGTGTAAACAAGATAGTGAGGCTTCTGCCTTAATTTGTGATGCCTCGAAGGATTCCGGTCTGTCTCTTGTCCAGCTTATTTCTTTTGACCAGTGGATGAAGGTTCTTGCTCTCCTTGTTAAGAATAAATCAGATGGTATCAACCTATTGTTGGAGTTTGCTTCTAATCTGGCTGGTATCTCCAAAAATCATTTGCTAGACTTAGCTTCCTTCTCGTCTAAAGGATCTGAACTATCCAATCTCCTCAGAAAGTTTTGCGGGCTCCGTCCCATCTTTATTATGGCTCCCTCCAATCCTATAGTCCCTCCTCCTAACAGCCTATTTTGTAGGGATGATGCTGCTCTGGAAGCAGTAAAAGAGTTTCAGAAGGACCTTTGCTCACTTAGTGAAGCCTCCTTGTTGGATATGGTGCCGAAAGTATCTAGGGTCTTTCCTTTTTTACCTTCACATCAGATTGAGGTTGAATCCTTGGGGGTTGAGCACAAACTTTGGCTGTTCCCAAATAAAGGGTTTATTGCACCTATTTCGATGGAAACTTGGGTCTTCCTTGCCAACTTGGCGCCTTCTACTATTGAGGAATGCAAACTCAAAGTCCTCAAAGGAATTCAGCTTTTGGATAAAGGTGATCTGATTATATCTCCGTTCAATATGAATTTCCTAGATAAAAGAAAGTGCGGTTCAAATACTGGGTTATATGCAAGAACCAAAGGTGTGATGACTTTTAGTAAAAACAATGCAGATTACTATACTGAAATAGTATGGAATGTTTTCAGGACTTACCTTAAGTGTGCATGCAGATTTTTAGACCCTAAAGCTTCTTGCGAGTCAAGCATCGTCTGGTTTGACCATGCAATTTGGTTTGCTCTCAACAATCTACCGAGTATCTTTCCTGACAAAGCTGAAGAATTCCATCTCTCCCTCTTTTGCTCATGGCTTGGTGGTCAGGCAAGGGAGCTTGTCCTTGCTCAGATCGCTTTTATTCAATACAGATCTATTATGTGTGACACCCTCCAGGAGCTTGGGTCCGATGAGTGTGGCACTCTTCTAAACACTTATGGCAATTACAAATGAATAAAGAGTATTGTGGGGCAAATCAAGCCTAATATGGATGATGATGAAACTCAAGTTTCCAAACGCCCTAACACTCTCATCTCTTCGGATGCTTCTTACACCTCTTTTTTGACTCCCTCCTCGAGTGATGCTGTTTTTGGAAGAGGGAGGAGTAGAAGTTATGTTAGAGGACGGGGAAGAAACCTACCAATCAAAAATCTTTTGGATATGTAATTTACAGGTACAGAGGAACGCCTGTGGCAGACTTTACCTACCGCCGAAGGAAGAAGCTTGCAATAGAATATTTTCACATTGCTTGTTTACTAGCAAGATTTTGGATTTATTTACTCCCCAAGCTATCTTTTCAGAATGTTTTGGACATGTTTTTGGATCAACTCTATTACTTAATGATGTGATGTTTGGTTGGAAATACTTGCCTCCTATTAAGAATCTTTTTTATTCGAATGAATTCCTACATAATGAGATAGTTCCTATCTGCTCTTTTCATCTTTTTCCAAAGTTTTGTAAGACTTTTGCTAACTTTGTCTCACATGTGTGTACTACTGAGATTGGGGTTATTTCTGATATTCCTATAAAGGTCCTCTTGAAAAAAAGCTTGAATCATATTCCCCTTTTCCACTAAATCCTCAGCTAGCCTTAATGTCTCTACTTGAATGCCTGGCCAACTTGGCCTTAAAACTCCAACTGGAGGAAGAAGCTATCACTCTACTTACCTCTACACTTAAAAATCTTTTTTGGAATAAGATTAGGCTTATGCCGCAAGAACGGCTTTGCTCTGATACTACCTGGATTACCCCTAAGCTTAAGACTTCCTTTTCAGAAGTCAAGGGGAAATGGTTCATTGTTGGACTTGATAAAGCCTCTAATACTGCTTCCTTTATTTGTAAAAGGTTAGCATTTGAATCCGCATATTCTAGCTCAACGGTCTTGAGTTTGAAAAAATGGACACTTCTCCGCTGGACACTGCGACACTTTTAAATATTGAACTTTCTGGACTAGGTTATTGTCCTAACTCTATGAAAATTCCTGTTCTCTTCCCAACTTATAAAAATCATAAGCATAAGTTTAGATGGATTTCTGATGCTTCCAATAGTCTTTTTTCCCAGATTACAAATGATATCACTTACTGCTTAGGTTTTATTTTGGATGAAATTGAAGCTTGTTGCGCCATCAAGCGCAATGATCTCAAAAGATTCAGAAATATAGATTGCTGCCCTTTTTGGATTACAAAAAACGCAGCTGAGGTTTCTATTAACCTCCCTGAAAACATCTTTTCTATCTTTACGGCAGACATAACACAATGTTATGAGAATATTCCTTTAAGTGGACCCGATGGTCTGTTTAATATTCTTTCTGTTCTTATAAAGTTAGCTTTTTCTCACAGAAAAAAAGTCCGGATTTACATGTATCTCTACTAAAATGCATAAAGGTTGGGTAAAAAAATCGAATAAATCCGCTCCTTTCGTTTTTAAAGAGGATGATTTGTATGAACATATCTCTTGGCTCCTTAATAACTATTGCATCCAAGTAGGTGCTACCTGCTACAAACAAATTTTAGGTATCCCAATGGGATTTTCATGCTCTCCGATTATGTGTAATCTTTATCTATGTCACTACGAATACCAATGGATCTTGAAAATGATTAGTAACCCAGATAATACGTTGACACCTACACACTTTCAGCACTCCTTCAGGTTTATGGATGACTTATGTAGCATTAATAATACAATGTTCAAGGATACTTAAGGTTATTTATCCGACTTGTCTTAACATCGAAACATACTTACTCGGATAGAGTTTTATGGAAAGACAAATGGGTCGTGTCCAAGACTCACTTCCTGAATATGCAGTTTACGCTTACCTTCCCATTTGTGGGAAATTTTTATACAAGTTTCTTCTGGAAAAGGGATAATCTCAAACTCTTATCCTCTGAATTTACAAAAAGAAAAAAGTAGTAGACCTTTTAAAAACTCACTACATACTTATCTTGGTATGGTCTTTCTTATTGTGTATGCATCGTCTGGCAGCTTTATAGCATTTGAAGGAATCTCTACCCTTATTAACAAATTTGTTAATAACGGGTTTTCAAAAAAAGACCTTGTCGCTTGTATCTGTAACTCTTTAAAAAAACATAACTGGACCTACAGGATTTGATTAATTTTTTAAACCAGAATAAGATGCATCTTGTGAGGTAGTAGGCACTTATTCTATGGGTCTACTACCTCATAGAATATGGTGCCTAGGAAAGGGCGGGTACACACACACACACACATACACTCTAAAACACGAGTCGTTTCTCAAGATTCACCACTTTATTTAGTTTGAAAGTAACTTGGTTTTCTACAAAAAAAAACCCTGGCTCTTCACCTTTATATGTCTAGTAGATCCATGACATGATCGCACAAACAGCTTCACAGTAGTAACAAGTGTTTGGATGTTCGGACAATGGTAGGATTTGAGTTGATAAGATTGCAATCCAACTCCAAGGTTCTAGTGATATTAAAATACCCCAACCATAGCTATTATACCGAAAATCTTAC